>NC_038253.2:13155328-13325792 GCF_000004515.6 Glycine max | reverse complement strand
GGAATCATTAACATCAACGTTCAATGCACCATCAAACCTCAGGGAAGCGGTCAGTGAGGAAATCACCTGAATATAACCAACAGACAGTTAATCAAAGGGCATATATAGCTCAACACAAGCACTAGTTATTTCTAATTCAGACAATAACAATACCTGAGAAACTAAACGATTAAGGTTGGTGTAGGTTGGCCTCTCAATGTCAAGTGAACGTCTGCAGATGTCATAAATGGCTTCGTTGTCGAGCAGGACAGCCACATCAGTGTGCTCAAGAAGGGAATGAGTGGAGAGGACACTGTTGTAAGGCTCAACAACAGAGGTTGAAACTTGGGGTGAAGGATAGACAGTGAAACCAAGCTTGGACTTCTTGCCATAGTCCACTGAAAGACGTTCCAGCAAAAGGGAACCAAGACCAGAGCCAGTGCCCCCACCCACAGCATTGAAAACCAGAAAACCTTGGAGACCAGTGCAGTTGTCAGCAAGCTTTCTGATGCGATCCAAGCAAAGTTCAACAATCTCCTTTCCAACTGAACCAAAAACACCCTTGTTAGAATTTGATATCCAATTCAGCACAGTAAAATTGCAAATGCAGTTATTATACTTGAAGCAATGAAATGAAAGGAACATTACTGGTATAGTGGCCACGGGCAAAGTTGTTTGCAGCATCCTCCTTTCCGCTAATGAGCTGCTCAGGATGAAATAGTTGGCGGTATGTCCCAGTCCTAACTTCATCAATCACAGTAGGCTCGAGATCTACAAAAATCGCACGAGGCACGTGCTTTCCAGCCCCAGTTTCACTGAAGAAGGTGTTGAAAGCATCATCACCTCCACCAACAGTCTTATCACTTGGCATCTGCCCATCAGGCTGAAACAACACATACAACATAGCTCACATTAGAATTTATCCATTATCAAAATATATTGAAAAAGTTTTACTAGTTTTCCTCAACCAGAATACATTAAGATTTCCAAACCAAGATATAATAATAATAATTTGAATGACGAAACTAGGTGGTTTTCCTCCAGAAAGTACTACCAGAGTCAAATCCTGGCCGCATTCATATCCATAGACCATAACAATTAACACAGATCCGAAATGAACAAATCTGAGATTCCCAAGGCATTTTTGGTGTATTTTTCAATTAAAACTCGAGTTTCATCTCAATATCAGCATAATAAACATAAATTATTAAGACAAAACTCAAATTCCAGTTGGAAAACAACACAAAAAACACTTAGAGAAATGCATCTAGGTTTTTCGTCCATTTGAAATACAACGATAAACATGAACAAAATTGTAAACTAAATATATTCAACAAAGAAGGCATCATCATCAAATCTATATTACAAATCACTCGAACAACAGAGAACCAGATCCAAAAGTTCGCAAAATACATAGCGTGTAAATCTGAGAACCAATCGGAACAAAAACGAAAGAAAAGTTCACGTAAAACATAAAGCACACACAGATCGGTAAATCACCGAAGCAATACAGAACGAAACACAAACAATACGCACATACGACAAAAAAGTCGCGAAGAAACGGTTCAGATGCAGAAAGAGAACTAACAGCGTAAACAGATCCAGATTTAACATCTCAAAAACGCGAACAAATCAAATCGGGAAAAATGCAGGCTAAATTTTTTTACAGAGATTTAGGGTTGAGAAAATAGACCTGAATGCCGTGTTCGAGGCAGTAGAGCTCCCAGCAGGCGTTTCCGACCTGAATACCGGCCTGACCGATGTGGATTGAAATGCACTCTCTCATTTTCAGAGATCGAAGATCGAAACGAAAGAGAAGAGAAGAAGAGAAGAAATCAGGTTTTTCAGAGAAGAGCGTTTATTAAGACGCTTCTCTCTGTGTTGTCTTTTTTTGTTGTGTTGCAAAGAGTGCTGTGCTGTGGCTGGATTCGCTTTTTTTTCGTTTATTTATGGAAGCGGGAGGGTGTGAGGGTTTAATTGTGGTTAATTATTGGTTTTTAGTTTTTTTTTTTTTGCCAGCGGTGGGGCCCTTTATTTACCGTTCAAATTTTGAACTTGTTTTGTTTGTGCACCTTTCCCGGGGTCCACGAGGCACCCCTCCACTCATGTCCAACTCTGCCAACGGGCGGTTAACGTCTAATTTTTTTTATTCCTTTGCTTCGACTTTTTAAATTCTTTTTTTTAATTGGATTTCAAATAAACTAGTTAAACAAAAAAAAAAAAGTGTTTGATTTCATGGGAAGATTAATGAGAAATGATTTTGAATATGATCAAACTGTAATATGTTTAATTAGTTAGGTTACTGTGTGATGCATGCTTAATTTTTTTAATATTTATTTTGTAATAATATTAAATATTTAACATAATATATCATTAAATGAAATTTAAATATAAATAGTCATAATATTATATTCAAACAAGAGAGTAAAAAAACACATTGTATATACACATAATTGTTACAGACAACAAATCAAATTTTATATTTTTTTTAATTACTATTATTATTAAGTTCATAAAACAATGACCCTCAAGATAAGTAAGATGTCAAGTACATATTTTTTCACTTTACACTTACATTATACCAAAACTAATATCTTTGTATGCACTTGTGTAATATTTTAGAATTGTGAATCCATTGCATCCAAACTTAGCAATTAGAGGTGTTCACTAATTCGATTGATTTGGTTTTAAGGGAAAAATTATTCGATTCAATTATTTTAGTTTTATTATTTCTTTATCTGATGGGTTTGCATTTAAAGTCAAATCCATTATGGATTCAATTCGATTTTTGGTTTTTTAAAACACTTTAAATCAATAATCACACTTTTAAATATATCACTATACTAACTAAATCATATAGAATGTAGATTTAAAAACAATAATAAGTTGACAACACTAGTTCATAGTTCAATGATAATGCTAACAACAAGGTTCAAATTTTCTTAAAATCCCAAAAAAGTACAAAATAAGTAGCATGATTCAAAATACATAACAAGTGGAATTCATAATAAAATAGGAAGTAGCATTCTTAATAAATCTGGTAGCATTCTTGGTATCTTCCATCTTCTAAAGTAAGAAGTGTCCGACTACTTCATGCTTCCATACACAAAAAAGAAAGGTCCAACAAGCATTCATGTCCAGCCATACAAAATTTAATAGCTCAAATAAACAACAAGCATAACAACAAAGAAAGGCAAGACCAACAAACGATATTTATACAAAAGCTTGTCTAATAGCAAGCAAAGAAATTAATGAAGGCAATGCAAATTTAAGTGCAGAATTAGCAACATATACAAGCAAAACCAGCAAATAAAATATCCAAAATAAAGGTAGTAATTATTCCAAATATACCAACATCCAAAAAAAATGAAGGCAAGGTAAGAATGTACCAGCTGGCAGAACCAAAATCAATCTGACTTAGCACTAGAATCATCTTCAATGGGTTGTGCATTTGAATTTAGTTTTAAAATATTTGAATTAAAAGCATGTCAATACAGGGTAAAAACATAATTAATATGAATAAATAAAGTGCTCAGTAGAGGATAAAAACAGAATTAAAAGTCAAGTACCTAGCTCTATCTTTTCAAGTTCTCCCACAAGGTCTTCAATATCAGTTGTTAATGGAGTGGAGCGGAACCAATTTTGTGCACAAATTGAAGCCTCAACTGTCTTTGGAGTCAAGAAACTCCTGTAAGTATTAAGAACTCTACCCCAATGCTAAATGCAGATTGTGATGCAACTGTTGACAATGGCATGGCCAATACATCCTTGGCTATTTCTGCAAGAGTAGGATATTTAGTAGAATTTACCTTCCACCAATTCAAGATATCAAAACTCGGAGTTGCCTTCTCACTTGTCTCCATGAGATGCAAATCCACCTCATTCTTATTCATACTCTGACTCATATTCATGTCTTTCTCAAACTCCATTGCAAATGAATTATCAATTACTTCTACATCAGAAGTTCAATGTCATGAGAAGCTTGTGTAGATTCAGATTCAACAGCTCCATGAAAATCCTTATAACTATTAAACATTTTGTGGAAAGTTTTATTCTCTTTAAATCTTAAACACTCAACGTCTTCCTTGATATAAAGCTTTCGAAAGCAGATTTCCACAACTTGAAGCTTGTGCTGAGGATCAAGTACAACAACAATAAAAATCATCATGTTGGTGTTTTAATGCTCCCCCGATATTTATCATGGTTAGCTT
Organism: Glycine max; assembly: GCF_000004515.6. Taxonomy (NCBI): domain Eukaryota; kingdom Viridiplantae; phylum Streptophyta; class Magnoliopsida; order Fabales; family Fabaceae; genus Glycine; species Glycine max. The sequence goes on along the minus strand of NC_038253.2, from coordinate 13,321,602 downwards.
TCATTCTTTCAGCCATGCTCACAATAAAAGGATATGCACTTTTTGCCAAACTCTTTCAAAGTATTGATTATCATGCAATATTCATGAAAATATTGAGAATAACAAAGAACCTGACACTTAGTGACTTCCAAGAAATGTTTTCAGAAATCTCACAAACACCCTTGCATTATCCCAATCCTTACTCAATGGGATACCACCCTGCATCATTGCAAATTTTGTGTCTCGCTCTCCCAGCCTTTTAAATGCCCTATGAAATTTTAAAGCAGTTTCAAGCATAAGGTAAGTGGAGTTCCATCTAGTGGGGACATCTAATTGTACAGTGCAGTTGTCTTGTATCCTACAATCCTTTATGAAAGTTCTGAACCTATCCATACAACTAGGTGAAGAATGCACAAATCTGACAACATTTCTAATCCTAGTAACTGAATCATGTGTCTCTTTTAATCCATCACTAATAATAAGATGTAAAATATGAGCACAACATCTAACATGCAAATATTCACCTTTCAAAGGATGAGCATTTCAATCCTCCATTCTAACTTTCAAGTAAGAAAGAGCAACATCACTGAAACTTGCATTATCAACTGTAACGGTGAAAACTCTAGAGATTCCCCAACTTCAAAGACACTTCTCAATTTTCCTACCAATAGTTTCACCTTATGATTCTTGATCTGTCAAAAATTCAGTATCCTTTTATGTAATTTCCATTCACTATCAATGAAATGTGTAGTGAGACATAGATAGTTCAAATTTTGCATAGAACTCCACCAATCAATAGTTAGAAAAATTGTTTGATTTTTAGCACTAAGTATTTTTTTTCCAGCTTATTCTTTTCATTGGAATAAAGATCCCAACAATCAAAAGCCATAATAATCCTTCCAGAATTGAGAACTTAGGTTGCAAAAATACTTATAAAATACCGAAAACCCTCCCCCTCCACAAACTTGAATGGCAACTCATCTACAATAATCATCCTAGCAAAAGCTTGTCTGCATGCTTCAATATCAAATGCAACAACAGTAAAAGTATGACCAAACCCTTCCCTGTCTTCTTTTTATAATTATTGGAAACTGAGAACTGTTTGGCTAGAATTAGTACATTTTGGAAATTTTATGCACTTTTTCAACAAGTGATTCTTCAAATTACTTGTTCCATTTTTATGTGTATCACATGCATAACTTTTGCAAAACACCATTTACATTTAGTTCTAGGGGATTGTTACTTAGTACAAACTACTTTAGAAAAATGATCCCATAACCAAGATCTAGGTTTGGTGGGTTTCCTCTTACCTCCATCATCTTCTTCACTTATAGTCTCATCACCCTTCCTCTTGTTGTTATTCTTGGGCTTTGTGCCTTGTTTGGAGTGGTCTCTTTCCCATTAGCTTCAAGTATTTCAGTCTCTATTTCAATATTTTCAGTTTGCATTAAAAAAACAAGCAAATTAAAATTTTATTAAATGGTGATCTCAAATAAAAATTACATCAAATATATGTTGATGGATTGACAAGTGCACAAATTCGTTCCAAGTAATAAAATTAAAACGGAAGTCCGAGTATCGAATGCATAGGAATTTTGTTTGTACTTAAGTAGATGAATATTTTATTAATAAAAGAGGTTAAAGAAAATTGATTTGAAAAGGTTATGAAAAAAGAATGATTTAAATTGGTAGAAAATTAAATCAAACAAAAAGAGAAATTAAACAAGAATTTAAGTTAATTAATTAAAAAGAGAGAGGAAAAGAATAGTCAATTATAATAGAAGTTAAATTCAAAAGATGAGAATTATGAAAACTTATCTTATCAGAGTTACTCATTGATGTAATGTTAATGATTTTTTTTTATTTATAATTATTCCAATTTACACCTGCATTTATTAATATACTCTAACTTTGGCCCCTCGCATGAAATAGCCTAATTTATTTATTTTTTCTCTCAAATTCCTTTATAGAATTAAAATAGTAAATTGCATTAAAAATAGATATGTATAACAGGCTAAACAAATATCAACTTATCCTTAAGAAAGACTTTATTTAGATATCCTTTCTCAGTTCTATTAGAAAATAACATTTCCTGAATACTTTCCTGAATACTTTCTCAGTAAATTGCAAATGTAGTATTCATAAATAGATAGGAAGAGAAATTACATCAAGAGTACTTTCCTGAATTAGTCTGTTTTCCTTATTTAGCTTTCCTTTCCTTAATTAGCCTATTTTCCTGAATTATCCCTGCTTTCCAGAATTATCATGCTTTTTTTTTTTGCTTTATTTTACTCACTAAGTATCATAAATTCATCACTTTTAATATTTTCTGCACAGAAACTTAAACGATGTTACTTTAATAATTATTTGCTCAAAATGAAGGATTGAGAGAGAAAAATTATAAATTTATATATAATTTAACCCAAAAATATACTCATAATTAGCGGTTATCAATATGCTTAAATCGTTACCTCATACATTTATGGTAAAGCGGCTCACACGATACTGAATAGAACCACCAACGAGGGTGTTCGACAACAACAACTAGTGTGCAAGTTTAAGGATAAGAGAGGCCAAGAGGGTACAGGTTGTGACTGGTGCGCGACATGACAAAGGTGCAATTGGTGCACGACACCATGAAGGTGTAGCTAGTGTGCGAGGTCGGCGGCAACACGACTGTTGCATGAGGTTGGCGACGGTGCGACTCCTACGCGAGGTTGGCACTTGGCAATGTCGTGACTAGTTGGCGTCTTCATGAGGTCAACGACAAGGCGAAATAATAAGGACTTAAGGGTTTCTTTGAGTCTATGAGAAAAGGAAAAAGGGTTTGGAAGAGAGGATATGTAAGAGGAAGATAGGAAGTGATGGAGGGTTTGTCACTCTCAAATAGTGAAAATTATACTAGGGTAAAGGATGTAATAGAAAAATAACATTTTAGTAAGACAAAAGGGTAATTTCAAGTCAATATTTGTACTACATGTGCAAAACACTTCTATTCGATTTGGATTGGATTAGTTCTCTCTAGGTGAAATGAAAATTGATCCAATCCAATTAAAATTTGCAATTTTTTTATTTTCAATTAATTCAAGTCTCGATTAATTCACTTATCGACTTTGCAATTCAATTCATACAATTTAATTCGGTTTGGATTGGATCGTGAATACTTGTATCTCCAATGCATAATATAACTCAATCTTGTGAACTACATTTGTTGTGTGTTACTAAAACTGGTTCATAATACCTATACCACTACTCATTGCATCTTGTAAAACTCTTGGTAATATAAAGAAAAATAAAAAATTAACCTTGAACTATGATTAAAGGCAACATCACGAAAAAAAATCCCAATCAAGCATTCCGATGTTGGTATCAAAGGAAACATCATAATGCTTATTACTTGAATTTGCAAATTCATTTTGGCCTTCAAAATTACATAATTGAATAAAATGAGCAGCTTTTGATAATATAATTTGACATAAATCAAGAAGCAAATACTACAAATAAATTAAAAGACAATATATTAAAATTAATTTCTTTTAGAGACAAGAATAAAATACAAATTAATGAAAAATAATTGAAATTGTTTGCCGGTCAATTTATGCGAATATATATATATATATATAAAAGAAGTCATCAAGGGATTTAACTTTTTCATTAAACCTATTTCTAATAAGGAAACAATCACAGCCCCGGTATATTAAAGTCAATCAACCACAAATTGAAATTTCATAAAACTCTCCAATTATTTCACTACCTTCTGTCAATAAACCATGGCGTTTTCCTTTCTGACATGAACTTCGAAGTCATTAAACATAGGATCTTTAAGTCTGGTTTGATCATTTGATTTCTTCATCGAAATCTTCGGGAAAAAAAAGATTAGACAACCTAATGAACCTCTGTAAATAAGAAATAAACAATTAACTTAATAATAATAATAGGTTAGAACTTAGATCCATTCTCATTCATTCCAACTCTGACCGACGTCCAAATCCTCTACCACATTTCTTCCGCTGGTTGCAAATCCCATTCACTGCCTTGGGTGTCATTTGGAGTGTGTGATGACTATAAAATGTAAAAAAAATACATAACATAAAAATATAAGTAATTCTGACATTTAAAAATAATAAAAATTAATATATATATATATATATATATATATATATATATATATATATATATATATATATATATGGTTTGATTTGAATTGATTTAAATTTAAAAATTTTCAATCCAACATTCAAATCAATTTTCATGATACTAATTGATTTGATTCAAGTTGAACTCGAATTTGAAAAGAAAAAATCTAAATCAATTTAATCAGTTTAGTTTGAAAGTTTATCGGTCCGGACTAATAAACACCTTTAATTTAATAAAAAAAACCTCTAAAATATCAATACTTTTTGTCTGTTTTACTTTTTTATATTAAGAGATCAGCTATATCTCCCGAACAAAATTAGCTAACTAATCCATCGAATTACATAAAGTTGACACCTGTCAAGTTTTTAAAATTTTGAAATATTAATTAATTTAATTTTTGAAAAATGTTTTCTCTTCCCAGTTATATCCATCTTTCAATTGAAAGAGAATCTGAAGAAAGCTTACAGAGTCATTTGGTACCACAAAGAAGGAGCGAAGAAGAGCAATGAAATGCAAAGATGCGCAAAAGCATAAAAAAATTATGTGGGATCTACGCCGTTGAACTTCCTCTCTAATAGGCGAGGACGAGCAACGAAATTGCGACATTTTACCGAAGTAACCCTTCTTGTTCGCTCCATCGCGTCCTAACTATTTCTTTCTTTGTTCTTCACCGCACTTGATTTGTTGTCAACATTTTTTTTATTGTCTGATAGTCATAGTACTCTGGTTAGAGGAAACACTTGCACAATGAATGGATCACATAAATAGGAAAAATATTCATTTTTATCATGTAAAGCACTGCTAAATTCATTATCGAAAAATGAAAATTCAAATTTTAATCTTTGAAACTAAAAAAGTGTGACAAATTTATTCATATGTTCACTTTCTTCCTTTACCATTAATGAAAGAGCTTACGAGACACAAAAGGACGAAAATATCACAAAAATAATTGTCAACATGACTCTTGAATAGATTGGACCAAAATATTAGTAAGTTTTCATGGGACTAAAATGTCAATAAATTTTCATTGCACTAATTTGTTTCACCTCAAATTTTGTTTTAGTATAAAATATAATTTAATCTTAATCTTTCATTTCTTTATTTATTCCTTCCTTTATTTATGATTGCAAGTATAACATTACAATAAGTACTTAAAAAAATAGAAACACAAACATATAAGTGAGAACAAATATAATAATAAGTATAATATTGATTAATAATCATAATGTTGGGTTTTATTTTTTTGTAAAGATTAACTTAATTTTTCATTTTTTACAAGTTAGACAAAAATTGTAAGTATTTATTAATCAATAGTATATTTATTATTATATTTGTTGTAATTTATATTTGTTTCTCTATTTTTTTAAAGTGTTTATGGTAATATTATACAAGAAATGATAAAAAAAAAAGAGGGCGGGGGGATGAAGAATTAAATTACATCTTTACCCTTCAATGAAACAAAATTTGAGATCTGATAAATTAGTCTAATGAAAACTTACTAGCATTTTGGTCCAACACAAACTTACTGACATTTTCTGTCTAATTTATTCAACAGTCATGTTAACAATCATTTTTGTGATATTTTTGTTTCTCTGTGTCTCGTAAGCTCTTTCATCATTAACGTTAACAAACGACGAAAGTTAACGGATGAATGAATTTGTCATATACTTTTTACTTTTAGAAACTAAAATTTGAATTTTCATCTTTCGACAATAAATTTGTCAGCGTTCTACATATTTAGAGACAAAAATGATTATTTATCCCACATAAAATATCTTGAAAAGAAAAATAAATGAAAGATGGCTCAAGATACAAGTTATTTATTTATAATTAATAATAATAAACAAGGAAAAGGATAAATGTCCTCCCAAGATTCATTAGATAAGCTAACGCAGAATATTATTGATGAAAAACCAACACATACTTTTTTTAATGGTTCAAACTTCCCTTTATTGATGATAAACCAATCATAAAATTAGAATGGCTAAATTGCAAATTTATTCTTCTTATTTGTCTCAGTATTCGATTTTTGTTTCCCTATAATTTAATTCAAGAATTTAGTCCCCTACTTTTTTTTTGCAATCCCGTTATTTCAGTTTTCAACCCCAAAATGGGATGTTTATCTTGATTGCCATGTGTCACACTTTTATTGGACGTTAACCGCCAAGTGTCGTGCTTTTAATGCACATTAATTTTGTGCACCTAATTAACGTCAACCTTCAATAAAATCGCAACATGTGGCAACCAACGTCCAATAAAAACGTGACATGTGACGGTCAAGGTAATCAATTAACACGCAACGTTCAATTTTGGGATTGAGGACTGAAATAACGAGCTTGCAAAAAATTGGAGGACTAAATTCGTAAACTAAATTATACACTACTACAAATTACGTTTTCTACATCGGTTATTTGGCAGTTTCAACATCGGTTATGACTCGTTGTTGTAGCCGGAGTCGTTAAAAACTCACCACCTACAACAAAGGTTGGTGGACCGATGTAGAAAGGCGGGCCTCGTGTCAAAGCCGCCTTAGAATGATGCATATTCTACATTGAATGGTGGCAAATCTACATCGGTTTTCAGTCAACCGATGTAGAATGTTGCCCACAATGAGTTAATTCTACATCGGTTGTTTTGTGTGGTTGTCTTAGTATTATGAGGGATCTACATCGGTTGTCAAAAAACCGATGTAGAATGTGTGGTTTTTATTTTTTTGGTTCGTGGAATTCAGCCCGTAACAACATATGCAAATTACCAAAACATTTCAGCAATCAACCATGTCTCATTTACATTTGTAGTAGCTAGCTATAGTAAATTTGCATAACTTATAATTAAATAACAATTTGTCATTGAGACAAACAAGCTATATACAAAATTAAATAAGAATTTGCATAACTTATAATTAAATAACAATTTGTAGTAGCTAACTATATACAAAATTGCATACTAATACTAAAAATAGCATGTCATCAGCTGTTTGAGCTTTTAACAATGGTATATACTGCCTTGTATACTAATACTAAAAATAGCATGTCATAAGCTGTTTCAACATGCATACCGGATGACACATCAACCATATGTGCCAGCTGGGAAACATCAATATATATATATAGTTGGATCATTCAACAATACAATAGAATTTCTAAACTTCATGCATGTATGTAAGATAATATTGAATTTCAAAAATCATATCAACATGTATTTTTTTTTATCAGTAGGAATTGAAGACATTACAATGTCTGGGGATTTGCAATCATGTATTTAAGTCAAATATAAATTGACAGTAACATAAAAAGTATATATAATCTTAAACAAATAGCAGCAGATTCAATTCTAAATCTGTGTAATTAGTACTGACCTATGGTCCTGTTCCCATAACAGGTGCTGGCACATCTGTGTGAGAAGATATGGCAGTTTAGAGGAATATCCCAACATTTTGTTTTTATTTCAAAGTTATACAAAAAATTAGGGGAAAGAAATCAAACGATTATTGTTGACCTCAAACAATAAGAATGGATGATAGCAGTGGTTTTAAAGTGCAAAATGTTTAAAAAGTGAACCAGTTCATGTTGTAAGAAGAGAGAAGCAATAAAGTAGAGAATAGTAACAACAATCAATGTCCAAGGTGGTACATTAAGCATTGGTCTTCAGTCTTTAATTGCTATATAGATCTGAAGAGTTTCTCAAATTTATGTACTTACAATGGTAATATTTTCCAGTTGATCGGGCATCTATCATAACATTTCCAATCATTTTAGAATATATCTGCATTACATTAACATAGGAAAACAGTCAAGTCATGTAATCATGCACCATGTATCATTAAAAAAAGACATAACTATCAACATTGATTATAGTCTTGTAGATAATTTTAACATTATTTCAAACACTGTTGTGGTCCACATCAATAATAATATAGCATGGGTATAGCCCGACCAATGTCTTTGAAGCAACTTCATAATTATTAAGTTAAGCTAGTGACGATTTTTCTTGCATTTTTGCAGACTTAATTGTTTTGATTGTGCAATCGTTGTTCGATGAAGCAGATAAAATGTTCAACCCAGAAAAAGGGAAGGACAACAAATTCAAAGAGAGATGTGATCAATAAATTAATTAGATAATTTTTGTAACACAAAGAACCTCAAAAACAAATTGTTTTATTTATCTTTTCATAAATTAGAAAAATTAAATTCTAAAAAAATCATATTATAATTTTCTTTTCTTTTTAATTATGGCACTTGTCACCAAATCAGGGGAGAATCCAAGAGGCCACACACATGATAAGTAAAATCCATATCAAGATTTTTAATGTACCTTGTTCATCAATGCAAGTAGTTTTTCTGGGGTAGATGGCACTCCATATTGGATAAATCCCTGAAACAAACAATACATTAATCATTGTCCTGATCCATGTCCTAGAATTCTCATTCATCAGATTTGGTCATGAATCAAATTCCTAAACAACACTTAATCTGATGTTACTACAAAGATAATAAAGAAAGAAAAAAGGGAAATTTCAACTATACATGCATGATACAAGCGTTGTACACATTGATCCAGAATGCTAATTTCTGTTGGTTTGTAAGGCTTTTCAAGTCAACAGTTTGAAGATTGCTCATCAAGATCCTGTAGACCACAAGAAACAAAAATGTTACTTTGAATTATTTTCACTAGTCCTTGTGCCACTTCATTGTCTAGTAGAACTTACAAAGTTGTCAATGTTGGTTTTTCTCGTAAATATACACATCATCCATGCCATACCTTAACTTCCTTAGTAATGGTATAGAGGATGGACTTGAGATGAACTTGGGATCCATAGAGCTGGAGGTGAATATGCCTAAGTCTCACTTATATGAAATTCAAACACTTCATGATGCTCTCAGATAGCTTGTTGGGCTGCCACTTGAGATCATTCTCTTCTGACAGAAGTGGATCCAAAGTGATCTGGTTGGGAGATCCAAGTAAATCTCTGGATTGCGCTCCCGCAACTGAAAATAGTAATTAGCAAATTCACACACTGTTGTCAACAATATCTCTTCCAAGCTTTAAATTTTAATATTACTTTATGAAGTAACGATAGAATTCAAATGATGTTTGACCCACTACGGTCGGCCTAGTGGTGGTGCGGTGATAATATACATGATGTTTATTGATTCAAGTAGCCGAGCCGACCAAAATGGAATAAATTTTGATTGTTTTTATTTGATGGATTTTATTTTGAAAGACACAAGTTGATCTTTACGAGGAGCATCAAGAGATTTGTTTCCCTTTTTACTTTGGTGTCACCGGAGAAATTATTATATGATTAAGGAACTATTGCATATTTATGGTCTTGATTGATTTTTATGTGACACACAGTTAACTCATAAATTAAAAAAATTGATCATGTTTGACGTTCAAAATCTTAAAACCAAAATTATAGACAGATAACATGATGATCCCGAACCATACAAAATTTATCCACACTATGGTAATGTGGCCAAAACATATTTTGGCTAAGGAAAATAAAGCTACATGCATGAATGGGAAAATGGGCATGCATACCTTGGGTGATGGATGGCGGGGGTCACGCATAGGTGAAGGAGGCTTCACTATCCCATTTTTTCTAGGAAGTTTTTCTTGAAATTTCACATCTTGGAACTTACTTTCTTTCTGTTCGACAGAAGTTTTAAAAAACCCTGCTTTATCATTATAACTGAAGTCATTGAGATTATAATCGCCCTTTATAGCTTTGCTTATGAAATGCAACGCCTTGGTTTCAAATGCCATCCTTTCTTGAAAAATTCTGCAAATAGGACTAGGATTTGGAACCGGTGAAGTTTATAAGTGATTGTTAGAATTGGTCAAATTCCCTTGATTCCACGTTTTAGGCTTTGATTCCATGGTGACTTCTTGTTCACGTTTCAAACCATCTTGGAGTTGGCTTATTTGGGATTTAAGTCTCGCTATCTCACCCTCAACCATGACTAGCTCTCCTAAGAGTTCTCGCATCTGCACAAATAGCAAGTTGCTTCAGACATCCTTTTGTGTTATGTTTGTAAAGACTATTCAGTATTCACTACTGCCACTTTATAAAATTCCAATGTAACCATATGCTAGAGTACCTGTTACTCCAAGTATATATATTCCATATACTTTATGTTTATAGCTTCTAGATTTAATTCCTAAATTGAGGTGATGTATTATGAACTTTAATTCAAATAATCAATTAGAAATATTAACAATACACTCTTAAATATCATTTTTTGAATACAGACTCTATTACTGATTAAAATTTATTAAAAATAAAAAAAAATCTAACTTATTTAATGAGTGTTTCTTCTAATTTTTTTAGTTTTTAATAAATTTTAAATAATAATAAAATGTGTGTTAGAGATAATGTTGCTAATACTCCTAGGTGAACAATATATTTTAGAAAAGTTTAATGGATAATTTCTATACACCTTAAATGAGCTGCACAATATTAAAATGGAGACAAGTAACATTTTAGGAACTCAGTTGGTGTGGGAAAGCAGAGAGGATCATAATGTAGGAAATTTCACTCTGCAGATTTCTCTTGACCTCACTGTCTAGTGTGGACGTACCTGTCTTATGCTCTCTTGTGCCATTTCAAAATTCTGCTTTGTCTTCTCCTGACGTATGTCCTTGGCATGAACCCCCAAAGCATTATATGATCCTCTCTGCTTTTTCAGGTTGAAATTTCCTACATTGAGTTTATTGTCTTGTTGGCTACACCAAAATAAATAAGTATAAACATTATGAAAAAAATAAAAAATAAAAACAAAGGAAAAATGGTTGAGAACCATCAGCTAGTCCAATTATTTGTATTGATTCTATATGTAAAAATAGGTTTTTTTTTTTCTGTATGAGCTTACCTGCCAAAAGCAGAAGAAAACAATTCCTTTGATGCACAAGAATTTAGCTAGAGGTTTGTGTGGTGCCAGTTCTTTAGCAAACACATGGTAAAAGACCACCAGAGAATACAAGGCAAACGACACAGATATGTAGAGAACGATGGTGAATGCCCAGCTCAACCAAGTTGGATACAGCCCGCATAGCTGTAATGCAATCATCAGAACAGAACATACTGGACGGACAACAACAAACTGCCATGTCCAATATTTTAGAAGCTTCAAACTATGGTGATTCAGCCGAACAGTACGAGGCTACAGAAGATCAATTTACAAAATTGTGAATATCATGACATCACTAACATCATATACATATGCAAATTTCTTGTGAGTAGATCAAATTCATTCTCCCCAAAATTTTAGCACAACTCAAAGTGTGCAGACTGCAGAAGCAAGCCATACCTGAAAAAGTGTCATTGGAAAAGACTGCAGAAGCAAGCCATACCTTTCTTTTTTATTTCCTATTGTTTTGCTATCCGGGTTGTCCACTGATGGGAGCATTCCTTATATATTTTTTGGCCATTTGTGGTGTAACTCTTGTATTCCATTACTCTTATTATCTATAATATTACTTTTGGCTTATAAAAAAAACATATCTATAATTTAAACTCAAGATCCCTTATTATTTTAGAACAACTTCGTATTAATTGTTCAATGCACTCAAGGTAACACGAACTTATTTTGAAAATATATATAACACTGCTGCTCTAAAATATTTCATTATACATAGCTGTAAATTTTTTTCATAATACATAAAAGAGAGCTTATTGATGAAAGGGCTATATGTATTAAAGTTTCAAACTAGCCTTTATTCCACCTTGCACTTAGCTTCAGATTAATTAAAAAAAACACGTAGATTTAAATAAAATAAAAAGTAAATTAATAAAATCATATAACTATGGAATCTCGTTATTTGCAATTTGAGATGTATATCCATGTAACGGAAATCTGTGTTACACGTAAATTGATTTAGGAAGTAAAAAAGCAAACTTGATTTACGAAAAACCAAAGGAAAATTGAAAGGAGTTCAAAAGTGAAAGCACGAAACGAAAATGACCTTAATCGACGCGATTCAACAGGTTCATCATGTTTTTTTTCTGCCCATCGTGAACCAATTTTCTGCAACAATTTTCTGCAATTACAGTTACACAACCCCTAAAAATTGAATGAAAAGGAAGAAACATAAAGAAAAACCTAAAGAATTGAAGAGAGAGAGAGAGACCTAACCCTAAGTAGAAGTGAAAAGGGGGGAAATAGAGAGAGGTTACCACTTCATGGTCTTCTCCACTCTGTGTCGCGCGGCCTCGACGGGCTTCTTTTCTGACAACACCACAACGGCAAAAGAAATTGACGCCCCCTGCATCCTTCTCTGGCAACACCACGGTAACACAGTGAGGGTTCTTCTCTGGAGTGTTCCCTTCTCCAGGGTGTGGTTGTTGTGTTTCTTGGTTTTCTTTCTCCGAAAAGAACTCCAATCTTCCTCTGCGTCCTTCTCTGCCATTCTCCTCAGGAGCATCCCATTTCTCGAAGCTTTTTAGCTTTAGGTTCATCACGTTGTTGTTGTGAATTAATGAAAGAGAAAATAAATAAAATAATTAAAAAAGACCTTTGGGATCAAAGATGGTTTTTATGAAAGGTTAACATCAGAGACGATTTTATAAAAATCATCATTACATCGGTTTTTGACAATCAACGTAGACACCGCCACATGGAAAGACAGTTTTTTAATGGTGACAAGGGAACAAATTCTGAAACAAACAAAGAAGATTAAATTTATAATTTAACCAATTAAAAAAATATCAAATATAAGAACAAAATAGTATTTTTAGTAATAATATTTTTTTCACCTAAAAAATGACTAACTTAAATATTTCTTTTCAATTTCATCTTATTTGGCTTCTATCAAACGGCTCTTCTTCTCTTCATATTTCTTACTTGTTTCTCATTTTTTTCTCTTCTCACTTCGCTTGTTCTCTTCCTTTTCTCAGTTTCTCTCTTCACAACTAAATACATGATCTTCACTTCCCTCCGCAACTCCCTTGCACATAGCTTCTTCTCCTTGGGTCCAACGAATTTTAACAATACAATCACCCACCATCCTTTCCCTCCAAAAGATCCCACCTTTCCACCCACCCCCATCGACATTTCAGGATGAACACTTCAAAAACTGGGGGATTCAAAGCCTACAAATGTAGAAAGTGACATTTGTGTACTCTAACAGACTTTGGTTTTATATATTAATTGAATTTGTATTTGGCATTCTTAGTGATTTGTACCTATTCAGTTGAAGTGTCAACATTGGATTATTAGAAAAGTTACAATAGCTGGTGGATCTTGGCAAGTAAAGAACATTGATTAGATGGCATAAACCCAAAACTATACAAAGAGCATATAACATCCAAGCTTTCCACTTAGATGACATAAACATTTTAATGACGAACTCCAGAACCTTCGTGCCTCGGGTTGGTAACGACGAAATGATAGCCAAAGTTCCCAAACTCTGAGTTCAAACCATGTCGTCACTTTGTGATTCTCTTAAACAATACAAAGAAGTGTGGTCTTCTCAAATGCTATCTCAACAACAACCAATTTTTTATTTGAGATTGTGAACGAAAGTAAACTTTTTGTGGGTGAGATTCTTTATTTCTTTGCTCACAAGTCACAACAATCCCAAGAGATTCATCCATGAATAAGGGTCTTTCACTGAAAATTTAGAAAGAGATGACATCGATCTAAAGAAAGAAAATAAAAAAGGAGAGAGAGAAAGAGAGATGTGAAACAAGGGATAAATTTGGAATTAATTCTTTTTAAAAAAAGTTAAAGTGAGTGTAAGCTTTTGAATTCGGCAGTTATTTCGGTCTCTTTGTCTCGGAGGATTTATCATTTTTCCTTTATTAAAGGAGAAATATATTTATTAATTTATGTACATTTTTTTTAAATAATTATTTTTGGTTTTTGAATATGTAAGATTGACAAATTCATGTTTGAAAGGTAAAAATTTAAATTTTAGCCCCAAAAGTAAAAATCTATGACTAATTTATTCATCACTTTTAAGAGCTTATTTGAGACATTGACATTAATGGACGAATTTGTCAACGCTCTGCATTCAAAGACAAATTTGTCACAGTTGTACAAGTTCAGAAATAAAAATAATTATTTAGTTAAGATATAATTTAATCTCTATCTTCCTCTTATTTAATCGTTACAAACATAACATTACAAAAAACACTTAAAAAATAGAAAAATCAATATAAGTTAAAACAAACATAATAATAAACATAAGCGATTTATTGTTCTAAAAGTTTTAATATGACAATATTTTATGCAAAATATGAAACTAAAAAAAATACACAATCATTAAGTTAATCTTTAAAAAAAAATGAGACCCAACTTGATTTTCTCACTATCTTAGTTGTCACAATAGACTATTTCATTAATGATAATGGACAAAAGTTAATGGATAGATGAATTTATCACACTTGTTATTTTCAATTTTTGAAACGAATTGTTAGCGCTCAATATATTCAGAAACAAAAATGACTATTTGTCCTATTTTTTGGACTTTTTCATTAAAAAAGAAAAAAATATATAAAATCATTTTACTTTCTAGTTTTCATTATTTTTCCTTTCTCTCTTGTTATTTTAGCATAAAGTTTTTCACGTCCAAAGCATTACAATTGCCAATTATTTTGGTTATGGATTATGAGTGCTGCCTCTCTTCTAGCCGCAACTAAAGCGGCAGAACGAAGACAACAAAGTGACTCTCCAGCTGAAGATGGATCAGGTGAGATGTTCACAAAATCAAAGCATGTAAGTCGGTAGTAAAGGAATGAATTAGGCCCCGTTCTAAGAAAATTAGTAAAATTTGATCATCATTAAAACACAATTGTCTTCGTTCATGAAATGGGATTGGTAGTATCGTATCTTGTATTGAGTATCTTAAAATTAGTTCTATCCCGTTGTTCTGGTAGGCCAAACGATTCCTAAATGAAACCTTTAAACTAGAGCCTACCATTTGCGTACTTCTCTTTAATGGCTGCTTCTAATCATTGATAAAAATCAATTCACTGGAACCATCCATAATACTATAAAGATTGTCATTAATTAGTATCCATCCACGTGTGAGTATTATCAGACTACTTTCAGTGTAGTTTTTTCACTCTTATAATTTAAATAGCAAGACCAATTACCCTTAGTCAATTATCATCCAACGCAGTCACGAAATCTCAGCCTTAGGTTCAATAGATACGTTATCTAACTTGTAAACGGAAACAATAATGAGGAATGCTAACGGAAACATTAGGTGACTTCATGATAAATGTTCATTACACATTGTGCTTCCTACAGACCTGGAACAAGAGGGACACATTGTATTCTTATGTAATGGAACATTTTTCTAATGGAATCAAACGCGTCAATGCGTCTTATTCTGAATTAAATTTAGTTGGAAAATGAACAATAGTGGTCATCTGAAATTCATTCAAGCACCTTCATGTCACAGTTGTTAAAATAGCTTTCAACAACGTGTATTTAAATAGGGAAAAAAGAATAAGAAAAATATAAGCTTAACTTCAAGGATAGATAGTGTTTTTGTTAAAATATCGTCACAGTTGCCAAAAAGAAAAACTGAAAATAAACAGAACAGTTTACACAATTTTGATTTTGCTACACTCACGAAATTTTGTTGCATTAAAACAAAGTCCCCGTAGCCAATAGAAAGTACTCTTTGCGTATTTTATAAGTATTAGGCTCCTATCAGGCTAGCAATTTTTTGCTTAACTTCTCCCCTTCAATTACTTGGGATTCTTTCTCTGCCACTCGTTCCTGGAGTTCACGTATAATTCTTTTCTGATCTCCGAACACTGTTCTTATTTCTAAAGCAGAAAAATCAGCTGTCTAACGAGATGAAAATAATAATGGTTTTAGTTGTAGTTAGGAAAATAAGAACAAAATAGCAGAATCAACCAAGATGCACTAACTAGTAACTACTATTAGCAAAAATCAACAAATACTATTTAAATATTTAGGGTAAATAGTCATTTTGGTCCCTGAAAGTGTAACTCGCTGTCAATTTGGTCCCTGAATCGAGATAAATTGTAAAATAGTCCCTGAAAGTGTAATCTGTTAGTCACGTTAGTCCCTGCCGTGAATGGAGTAGTTAACGCCGTCAGTTATCGCTGATGTGGCTCGTTAAGTGTCACACAGACATGATTATCTGAATTTTTTATTTCTAATTTCGTTTATTTTAATGAAATGAGGGATCAAAACGAAAGTAAAAAACCCTCATATATCCTCTTCTTCTTCTTCTTTAACATAACCCTTAAACAGAACCTATGCCCTCTTCTCCTCCTCCTCCATATTTGCACTTCTAATCATCTCAATATACCTCAAAAATCGCACCATTTCGTTCTCTCTTACTATCAACAATGTCGCAGAAGAGCAATGCATCATCATCTCGAACAAGAGTTTCATCACAAGTTGTTCTTTTTTGTGGTTGTGGTAGAAGGGCTGTTAGGCGTGTTGCTGGAACAAATATTAACAGAGGAATGGCGTTTTTCACTTGTTCAATTAATAAGGTATGTCTATTTCACATTTATTGATTTAGGGTTTTGATTTCACATTGGGGGTTTTGATTTAGGGTTTCTATTTGGGGCTTTTCAGGATGAAGTTGGATATTGTGGGTACTTTATTTGGGTTGATCAATTGATTGAAGCACTTGGAGTTGATGATTCACTTGGGACATTTTCCATGGAACAAAGAAGACAATTTGAAAGAGAGGAAGATAAGACAATGTGGAAGGCTCAAGTTAACTCAAAGCTTGATTGTATGGGGATTGAAATGAAGATGTTTAGAACAATTGTCTATGGAATCTGAATGTACCAATTCAAGCAACTCAGATTTTCTGGAGGAATGATGCTTCTTGAAGGATACTTTGGTTTGCTTACCAACCATGCAATGAGAACATTTCTCTAAATCTGCATTCTTTAATCCTAAAAGCATATCCTTCTTGGCTAAACAATTCAACCCCTTCTCACTGATATGAGTAAGCCTTCGGTGCCACAAAGATGCCTCCATATCCATAACATTCACATTGTCTCTAGCAACCAAAGCTTTCGTCCAATACAACTTTGAAATTGCTCCCTCTTGGCCACAACCAAGTTACCCTTGGTGAGTTTCCACTTTTTAGAACCAAAGTGGTTATCATAACCAACATCATCAAGTACTTGCACAGAGATCAAATTAAAGCGTACAAGTGGAGCATGTTTCACTCCTCTAAGTAGCAATTGCATTCCCATGTTGGTTTGCAAACAAATATCACCAACACCAATCACCTTGGACACACCATCATTACCCATCTTTAAGACTCCAAAATCACATGGAGTGTAAGATGTGAAGAACTCCTTCCTGGCTGTAACATGCAGTGTAGCACCACTATCAATTATCCATTTGATTTCATCAGATACAAGATTAATCGAATTTAGGTCATGAAGAATAACAAGATCATCACTAGTAGTAGTGGTCACACGACCATCATCATGATCCTTCTCTTTTTGCTTACTCTTCTTGTCTTTACTCTCCTTCTTCCATAGAAAACAATTCCTCTGGATATGCCATTTTTGTGACAATAATGGCACTCAACATTCTTGTACCGAGACCTAGACTTGCTCTTACTCTCGTCTCTATTACCCTTGATCATCTTCTTCTGGCTTCTCCCTCTATTTTCAGTAATAAGCACCTCTGACTGAAAAGAAGTCCCTTACACATTCCTTCTCATCTCTTCATCAAGAGCACTAGTCTTTGCCATTTGCAAAGGAACAATACCATTGGGGGCAACACTAATCATGGAAACCCGAAATGTCTCCCACGAATCAGGTGAAGTTATTAATAAAAACAATCACAACACATCATCATCAAAGTTGATACCTGCGGCTGACAACTAATCACAGTGTCCCTTAAATTCATTGAAGTGCTGAGTAAATAGAGTTCCATCCTTGTACTTCAATTCAACAATGTTCTTCAACAGGTACAATTTGTTGCTCCTTGATTTAGAAACCTACAAGGACTCAAGAGTTTGCCACATAGTTCCCGCATGTGTCTTAGGAGAAATAAGATTATAAATGGGTTTATCTACAGAGTGTTTAATAAAAGCATATACACGTTCGTGTTCAAAACCCCATTTTTCATCAGACATAGAATCTGGCTTCTGTGTGTCAAAGACTGGAAGATGCATATTCTTCACAAATAGAAAGTCCTTCATCTTGCCCTTCCAAAAGTGATAGTTTGCTCCACTCAATGATATCGTCTTCATATGTGCCTTCATCGTTCAAGCAAGTAGAAAAATAACCCCTTAACCAAAGAGCTCTGATACCACTCTGATGGGAAAACAAGCATGCCAACATAATAACAAACTCAATAATAGAGTAATAGGCAGTGAAAATAAATTCTTCCAACTTGCAAGAACCTGTGAAGACCACCAATAAAATATAGAGTGCAAAATAGAAATTAAGAAAAATCAGAGACACAATTTGTTTAATGTGAAAACCCCCTCAATACAAGGGTAAAAACCACGAGTCGTCCAGACCAAAGAAATAACTTAAGTATAATCAATAAAAATACAAGAGAGTCTCCAACAAGTACATTGAAACATGCTACGAACAGCCAAATCAAAACAAATCTCCAATTGGTACAATATAGACAAGAAGATGAAACCCAAAACATAGAGCAAAGAATGTAAAACATTTATCTCTCTCTTAAAATATCTTTTTGACGATCCAACCGTACAACTTGAAGTGTCACGTGTTTAGAACTCACTATCCAAAAATCACCCTAATCTAACGGTGAAGGAATCCGTAGGTGAAATCTGCAAAACGCTCTCTCATAGGTATACAAAAATCACAATAATTTCTCCTTTTCTTTCTCTCTCAATGTTTTGTAATTTTTTCCTCTCAAATGAGTCTCTGTCTAATCTGACTCTCTCTACTCAAATAAATGAGACAAAATAAACCTTTTCATTTAGGTCTTTACTCCACATACGAAGAGAGTCCAAAAAATCCAATAACCTTGTTGTTGTAGCATATTTATTTGGTCCCTTTGAGAACATGTCTCCTATAAAGAAAGATACTAACTTTTATAAATCGTTGCAGTTGTATTGCGGTGAGCTAGAAAACCTTTATATTGTAAACAATTGCTGGAAAACAAGGCTTATGTAATCACAATTGCGGTTGTGGAGAACCAAAATACCTTGACATTGCGGACTGCAAATGCATGAATAACTGAAAGGATCAAAATAACCAACCGGGAGAGACAAAGCAATGCAACAAACCTCAATCAAGATCATTTGTTTTAATCGTTAAGGTATCCAACTATGCACATGATTTCCTCGTATATTCTTTGTAATTTTCTGATCTCCAGTCAAAGCTTGAACTTGTACCTGTTATCGATCTCGATCATCTCTAACTTTTCAATTGTTTCAGAAAGCATTTGAATTCATTTGCCAACATTTCTTTCTCCATTGCAACTTCATCTTGTGAAGCCTGGGAAAATAAAAATGATAAAAGCAACGGAATCAAACAACATATAGAGGAGAGTATCAGTATACTCACAAATTACAATGACAATATGAAGTCAATAATATTATTGGCAAAATGCAAGTCCAAATTATTTGTACTTCACTGCTCTTCCCATAAAGTTTACTTATGCCATGTTAGCTCAAAATGTTTTATAGAAGTTGAAATTTCAAGTGCACAAATGAAGAAGGGTGTCATTGGCAGCACTACAATCAATAGGAAGAGCTACAAAGCAAAGTCCATAATGCAATTCTCTCTTCTCTAAAGAGGAAATTGTGGCCCTCAAATAGATACAGTCTCATCCAATTCTGTAATCTTAATCTTCATCTCATTCTGTGGACTTTTAACGACACAAGGAAAAACAATAAAATAATTTAATAATTTTGTATGGAAAAAAAAGTTCTGCTCTCTGAACAAGAAGCATTATTCTTTCCATTCGGCAATGTTGAAGGCTTTTTAATTATACAATATAAAATCAGTAAAGGCGCTACATGTACCCAATTTTTGAGTAATAATCTAACTCGAATTCCTAGTAGCTAGATCTGCATGCTTATCTGCAACAAAAATTAAAGGTTGAAGCAACCTTAACATAGTTACCCATATGGTAACATTTGTTACTCAAAACACAAAAAAGATGCTCACTCTAGTCAATCTTCGAATTGCTATTAAAATGATTTGTTTTTTTACAAAAATACATTTGACTTTTGACACCTACAATTATTGACGTATCTAAAAATGTTTCTTAGTGGGAGCAAGAAATAATTAAATTTAGGAAAAATGAATAAAAAAAGAGTAAGTCAGTGAGATCACGGTAATGTGAACGTGAATAATTGAATAAATTTATAAATTAAATTTAATTAGATTTAGGGAAAATGAATAAAAAGTGTAAGTGAGTATCAAAGTGATTTTGGGTGAGAGATGGTGGCGTTTAGCCGTTTTGAGAATTAGGGGGGTCAGAGGGAGTGAGAAACAATTCATATTATAATCAAACATGTGTGATAAGTTATTAATTTAGTGTCTAAAATGTAACACTCTTCATTAAAGGGAGCAACACTAAAACATCATTAATCTTGATTTCTTTATATCAAGAACACAGTAAAAGAAAAACGTTCATAAAAGAATTATACCATGGAAGCTTTAAAAAGATACGGATTTTACACCCCTCTTAAGCAAATAATTCAAGTCTTTGTTATCTTTGTCTCAATAGAATTTTTCCACTTTTTTCCTTCTTCTCAATCCTAAAGCAACTCACTAATGTCAAGGAAGAGACTATTTATTAGTGTGATTCTAGGAGAACGATCTCTATATCCTTATATAAGTGCGTCGTATGTAATTGAGATGTTACATGAAACGGTGTGCTTTATGAAGTGTGATGTTTTTTTTGTTGGAGTATGAATTCATCAAAGAAAAAAGAATCACGCACATACATGCACATACTTTTCCAAGAACAAGAGAGAGAAAGGGGAAAACAGTTACAACTAATTTTTATTTCTGTTTGCACACAACTGATACTCCAAGTGGTTCAGCATATAAGAGAGTACTTATTACACGTGGCAAAACTCTATATCAATCAATAACTAGCTTATTTTTTCTATTGAATTTTAACACACCCCCTTAAGCTAGTTTCCTGCTATCAACAATATTCAGCATGCTTCTCTGTTTCTTGAAGGTTTCAAATTTCAAGGACTTGGTAAATATATCTGCAAGCTGATCTTTTGATCTGCAGAACTTCAACTTGAATTTCCCCTTCGCAACTTGGTCTCTTATGAAATGAAATTTGGTTTCAATGTGCTTTGATCTTCCATGTGCAATTGGATGTTTGGCTAACTTGATTGCAGATTTGTTATCTACATATAGCTCAACTGGACCTTCTTCTTTGATCTTCAGTTCCTGCATCAAAGTATCAAGCCACACTGCTTGACAAGCTCCCATTGTAGCAACAATGTATTCAGCCTCGCACGATGAAAGTGCAACCACAGATTCCTTCTTCGAGCTCCAAGAAATTGGTGCTGAATCAATTAGAAAAACAAACCCAGCAGTGCTCTTCCTATCACTTTTGTCTCCACACCAATCAGCATCTGTATAGCCATATAGATTTCTTGTATTTTCACTATGGTTAATGGGCATCAAAATTCCATAACCAATTGTTCCTTTCACATATCTCAATATTCGTTTTGCTGCATTGAGATGTGATACTCTAGGCCTATCCATGACTCTGCTAATCAGACCAACACTGAAAACCAGATCAGGTCTGGTGTTGCAGAGATATCTCAATGCCCCAACAATCCTTCTAAACTCAGTAGCATCTACTAAGTCCTCTTCACTATCTCTATTGAGCCACAATCCAGCTTCTGCAGGTGTTTCAGCACTGTTATAGTGTTGCATATTGAATCTATGCAGAATATCAGTAGCATATTTTTGTTGTGTGAGAACAATTCCTTCACTACACTTCTTGAATTCAATTCCAAGGAAATATGACAACTCACCCAGGTCAGTCATGTCAAACTCATCCATTAGATTTTTCTTAAATTCATTCACTTTTACTTCATTGTTGGCTGTCAATAACAGATCATCAACATAAAGGCATAGCATCGTAATGTCTTCACCCCCTGACTTCACATACACTCCATACTCAGACCTACATTTCACAAAACCCAAATTGGTCAAGCTCTTATCTATTTTCATGTTCCAAGCACGTGGTGCTTGTTTCAACCCATATAGAGCCTTCCTCAATTTGAACACCTTTCTCTCACTGCCTTTCACTACAAACCCAGGTGGTTGATCAATGTACACTTCTTCTTGTAAATCACCATTCAAAAATGCTGATTTTACATCAACTTGATGTAGTTTCCACCCTCTCAAACTTGCATGTGCCACCACCACTCTCACTGTCTCTAATCTGGCCACAGGTGCAAATACTTCTTCATAGTCAATGCCTTGCCTTTGGAGAAATCCCCTTGCTACTAATCTCGCCTTATACCTCACCACTTCTCCTTTGGGATTTACTTTCACCTTATACACCCACTTCACTCCAATGGCTTTCTTATTCTTTGGTAGTTCCACTAACTCCCAAGTATTATTCTTTTCTATGGAATTAAGCTCTTCATTCATAGCTTTAATCCATTTCTTATTCTGCATTGCTTCTTCCACTTTTAGTGGCTCAGATTCAGCTAGTAGTGCAAAATGCACTATCTCACCTTCATCATTAATTGCACCATCATTCAACATTTCAAAATCATTTAATCTTTGAGGGACTTGTCTCTGTCTCAAAGATCTTCTTGGCCCCTCAGCACTGCCTTCTCCAGTTTCATTTTCTTGCACAGTCACAGTGTCACTGTCTTCAAGTTGCAATTCAACTTGATTCTGTTTTTCTATCTCTGGTGTGACATTCCACTCCCAATCCTTGCTTTCATCCACCACTACATCCCTGCTTATCACTATCTTGTTGTTCACTGGATTCAACAATTTATAACCTCCAGTTGAGTGATATCCAATCAATATCATCATTTCTCCTTTATCATCAAGTTTAGTTCTCAGTTGGTCAGGTACATGTCTATAACAAATAGATCCAAACACTCTGAGGTGAGACACACTTGGTTTCACTCCTGTCCAAGCTTCCTCAGGTGTTATATTTTCCAATTTCCTAGTTGGGCTTTTGTTCAAGATGTATGCAGTAGTGTTCACAGCTTCTCCCCACAAATATTTTGGTAGTTTCTTGCTCTTTAACATGCTCCTCACCATGTTTAACAAAGTTCTATTCTTCCTCTCAGCTACTCCATTATGTTGAGGAGTGTATGGAGGTGTTACTTCATGTGTGATGCCTTCTTTCTCACAAAATTCAGCAAACTCAGCAGATACATATTCACCCCCACCATCCGTTCTTAATATCTCTAAATTTTTTCCACACTATTTCTCCACTGAAACTTTGAATTTCTTGAATACTTCAATCACATCACTCTTCCTCTTAATCAAGTAAATCCAAAGTTTTCTACTAAACTCATCTATAAATGTAACAAAGTATTTGTTACCTCCAGGAGTCATATGTTGAATTGGTCCACATACATCAGAAAAAACAACTTGCAGCTTCCTCTTGGATCTTGTGGATACATTTTGATTGAATGAGTTTCTGGACATCTTGCTTTTTATACATTCTCCACATACATCATTTGGCACCTTGATATGAGGAATTCCTTTCACTATTCCCTTACTCTGTAACCTATTCAGATCAGTGAAGTTTAAGTGACCATAACGAAAATGCCATAGCCATTCTTCCTTGTCAATTGTTGATGCTAAACACTGTTGCACTAGAACATCTAGCTCAGCTTTAAATGTTCTATTCTTTGACAAATTTGCTTTAATCAACAATCTCCTCTCATTGTCATACACCTTCATGGCACAATCCTCCAACACCATCTTGTACCCTTTCTCCAGTAGCTGTCCAATGCTCAGAAGATTGCTCTTCATTCCTGGAACATACAACACTCCAGAAATAAAGCATTTAGATCCATCTCTCTTCTTAATCATCACCTTTCCTACACCTTCAACCTTCATAGTCCTGTCATCAGCAAACCTCACCCTGCTTTTGACTGTGAAATCTATCTCAACAAACCATTCCTTCTTTCCTGACATGTGTGTTGAACACCCAGTGTCAAGAAACCAGTTATCACCATGATCACTCTCATCCTTCACAGTCACCATATATAACACTTCTTCTATATCTACCTTCTCCTTTCTCACTTCTTCCACTCCATCATCACCAATTTCCTCCTCTACTGCCATTAACAGAATTTCCTCCTTCTCATCTTCTTCTTGAGCCAATCTTGCATCAGTGTGGCTTGGATTACTATAGCATTCATCGGCAAAATGACCGTATTTCTCACAATTATAGCATTGAATGTGACTCTTATCAGTTTTTCTTCCTCCTCTTCCACCTCTTCCTCTACCACCTCTTCCACCTCTTCTTCTATAATTTTCACTGCTATTGTTCTTTTGTTCACTATTGTAATTATTACTAGAGTTTCTTCTACCAGAGTTTGAGTTACAATTGTTACCTCTGCCTTTTCCTCCTCTGTAATTGTTTCTACTTCTGCCACGTCCTCCTTGATTGTCACGACTTCTGTTTCCACTTTCTGCCATGAGTGCTTGTTCAGTGCTAGGCTTCACAGACTTCCTTTCATTCATTCGTTGTTCATGTGCTTCAAGTGATCCTTGCAGCTCCTCCAATTTTAGCGTTGATAGATCCTTCGATTCTTCAATCGCTACCGTGACATGATCAAATCGCAAATGCACCGATCGTAATATCTTCTCAACAATCTTCTCATCAGACAGAGTTTCACCACACGATTGCATTTGATTTGTCATGGTTTGAACACGAGTGAAATAGGTAGCAATTGTCTCACTCTCTTCCATGCCTAGCAATTCATACTGTCGCCTTAGAGTTTGAAGCCGTACTTTCTTCAATTTCTGATCACCGGCGTAGGAGCTCGCGAGAACATCCCACGCCGCTTTGCTCGTCTCCGATCTCGCAATTTTCTCGAAAATTGCTTGATTCACACACTGATGCAGAATGCACAAACCTTTGCAATCCTTCTTCTTCGCATCTCTGTATATCGCTTGTTGCGCAGCGGTTGGATTCACCGGCAACGGATCAAGTCCGTTCACCACCAGATCCCACACATCTTGATAACTGAGGATCGCCTTCATCTTCATACTCCACTGGTCATAATTTCTCCCATCAAGAACAGGAAAGTTCGCCGGAAAGTTTCCGTTCGTCGTTGCCATTGATAAGGTTCCTCACCGCCTCTCGTGTTTTCACTCGCTTACCGTCTCTCGTGTTTAGGTTTCAC
Source organism: Glycine max (assembly GCF_000004515.6). Taxonomy (NCBI): domain Eukaryota; kingdom Viridiplantae; phylum Streptophyta; class Magnoliopsida; order Fabales; family Fabaceae; genus Glycine; species Glycine max. The sequence continues at coordinate 13,296,162 of NC_038253.2, read as the reverse complement.
TCACCTCACTTTCAATCGATGATCACACTTCAACAACCTGCTCTGGATACCGTTTGTTGGAGTATGAATTCATCAAAGAAAAAAGAATCACGCACATACACGCAAATACATGCACATACTTTTCCAAGAACAAGAGAGAGAAAGGGGAAAACAGTTACAACTAATTTTTATTTCTGTTTGCACACAGCTGATACTCCAAGTGGTTCAGCATATAAGAGAGTACTTATTACACGTGGCAAAACTCTATATCAATCAATAACTAGCTTATTTTTTCTATTGAATTTTAACATTTTTTGTGTTACTCTAACAATAATGAGAATTGGGCTAAATGATTTAAGTTTGAGCATGTAGATTTTGTATTGAATGTTTTATTTTTGTTTGAGTTTTGGGTTAAAAAATTCCAATGGGGATAATATATAAATTTTTTATAAGTTTTTTATATACATTAACAAATAAAAGAATTATGGGGGCAATTGCCCCATAGCATATAATGTGCATCCGCCACTGCTCGCAATATTTTGAAAACAAGTTTTCTTGTCAGATAACAACAAAAGTAAGTTAATTAAATCTAGATAAAAATTACTTTTTTTAAGAGTTATCTTTTTAATAGTAATTAAATTATTTTATATAAATTACCTTTTAATTGAAATTAAATTAATTACAAATAATTTACCATTTTTAATAGTAATCAAAATAAGTATGATATAACTATTTTTTTTAATTGAAACTGAATTAATTAAAGTAAAATTTACCATTTATAATATTAGTAATCAAATTAATTATGATAAATTTTAAAAAATATATTTTATATTAAAATTAATTTATTTACTACTAGAAAAGATCATTTGTATCGTAGTCCATTCGATTATGTTAAAAATGAGAACTTATGTCACCACTAATTTAATTTTAATTAAAAAAGTAATTTATGTGAAAATTTAATTTTAATTAAAATAATGCAGTGAAAAATTTAATTAAAAATATTTTTTGTTGTTTTGGGAATCTCAAACGTCAACAGTATTTTTTGTCAAAAAGTATTCTGAAAAGTGAAAGGTTTTAATAAGAATTTGGGGGTGCAAATAGTAAGTAAAGCCCAGAGGGAAAAATACGTTTTCAAGTTGTTGATGCTCCAACCCAAATAGTTGGGTCCAGTGAAACAATTTTTATCTTTCCTAAGAGCACTAACAATCCAAAGTCACACTTGTGCTGGAGTACATGTATCGTCATCAACTTCTTCTCGTTGCAATGCAACCCAATTTCTTCAATTTACAAAGCAAAAACTAAACAGTTTTCAACTCTCTCGGTTCAATATTGGTGTATCAGAGCAATTAAAATTCCCGCACAAATTTAAACAAAATTTTACTACCGTTAGGTCCATTACCAAAATCATTTTCAGCATCACAAAAAAAAAAAAAAAAGAACGGACGCACAACATGGAATAATTTCAATCAAGAAAATTTTTTCAAAAGTCATGTACACTTTTACAAAAAATACACATGAGATCAAATGTGTATAGAGAGAAAAAAAGAGAAAGAGAAGTGAGAGAGAGCAGATAGAATATTAAACAATTAAATAATGTTATAAATATAAAATATACTCATTACATTCTCTTTTATAAGAAAAAAAAGATTTTACACGTATTACGAAAATTAATTCAATTCATTAAATTATGTCATTTCTAAATAAACAAAAACATTTTTTTTTTAAATTATCTTCCTTGGAAACTTGATATTAAGCAGAAACTCTATGTTAAATGAAGGATATTTTTTTTTATAAAAAAAATCATTAAATAAAATAAAAGCAGTTAAATTTTACTTATATTTGAAAACAAAAGAATTCAATTGTTTTTGCTAATAAAAGAGAACAAAAGGAGTATATAATTTTTAAAAATAATTTTATAGATTGATTGGATATTCATCTAATCAATAAAGATTAATCCAGTAGGTAATTATAAGTATCCTTATATACGCTTTTGAGCCTGGAAATGTGTCCTGATTTTGGTGAGCTCTCGAGACTAACTCACCTAAATTTTAGTATAAAAAAAAAAGTAATGAATGGATTGATATTTATTACATGAATCATAAATGGATTACGTTTTTAGAATGAATTTTTAATGAATAAAAATAGATTAATGGAATGTTTTTTTATTTGTATATTACATTATGAATAAAACTTTATTATATCCATTTATTTGGCACCCTTACTTAGTTACTTAACAAGAATTGTGTTTATAAATTGTAAATTGCCTTCAATAAATAATAACAATACACAAACTTTACCTCTTTAAATTATTACTGCTTATCAGTTTGATACACTTGCTGCGATCTCATAGAAAGTTTTTTACACAATTAATCTCAATTGCTAAAAAGTATTTTATCACCAATAAAAAGTGGTTAAACCTTTTAAAATTCTCATTAATTATTTTATTTCCGTTCATTCGGACTATTTTTTTTTCATTATTATCATTATCAAAAAAATTGTTCCGCCTGTCTATATCTGTGCTTCAATTGTTATTTTTTTTAATAAAAAAAATCTCTCTTTCTATTTTTATTTTTAATGTGACCGAGAAACAAGAAAATAGACAAACGCAGATCCAGATTTTGTGAAGAAAAATGTTACATGAACAACCATTGCCTTATTTAACATCTAGAGAGGAATATATATATATATATATATATATATGAGAATTTATGATATAATAAAAAAAAGAGATAAAGAAAAATGAGAGATATTAGAAAAGTGTTTAAAATGATAAGATATTTGTATATCATTATTTTTTTAAGTATAATTATTAAACTCAGTTCGAATCTGTCAGGTCTATCTGTTGGCACCCAACCAATTCGACCCAGTTGTTGGATCGGTTCCACATATGACCCAATGTGATTTGGCACGATCAAGTGATTTGGTGATCTAGTTGACTTAGTGGATCATGCAATTTTTTTATACACTTGAACATCACTCATATTAAAATATATATATATATATATATATATCTTACATTTGTATTGTTTATAGATTTGCATATATATTTTTTTACCAAACATAACCACATATTGAAATTGAGATGATAAAGTTGTTACCATTTCAATTTTCCTTTGACTAACATGTGTGTATTGAATTATGTTTGTCGTTGTATAACAATAATATATATTTTAAATTCAAACTCAAGGTTATTTATATATACCGAATTTTAAAAAAATATATTACATGGTCAAAATTTTAAACAAGTTCATAATTATGCTTCTAAATATATTAAAATTTTATTAAACTTTAAATCTTAAGTGTACAAATTTACATGTTATTAAATTATTTATTAATTTTTTTAATATAGACCGAGTCATGTGAGTTAACTAATTACTCACTAAAATGATCCTGACTCACTCACAAAATACCCCCAATCCAGTCATGATAACCGGTTTCAATCTTACAAGATTTCCTAATTGGTCTATCTTTCCTCTCAATAATGTTGATGCTCAGGCACATGTGTGCTTGGGCGAAACTAAAACCACAACAAAAGAAAAGATTATGCATATGAATTATATATATATATATATATATATATATATATATATATATATATATATATACACACACACACACACACACATATTCTCTATATCTGAGTTTGATTTTCACAGAATATATTTTTAAGGAGGGATAAAGAACTTTAAATGTGATTCAGTCCCGACCAATGATTAATCTGATAGCCGATTCAAAAGACTCAAGCTTGTGGGAATACCTTGATGTACCACTGGGAATCTAAGACCTTAATTACGGTGGTACTAAACCAAAATATATATTAGTCTATAATGTTTCTTTAAAAAGTTAGTTTTCATTTAATATTTTTAGGAAGAGATGCATTCTTGTTAGAAAATGAATTTTGATTCTAACTCAATTATATAAAATCCACTTTGTAAAGTTGACTTAGGCTCAAAATCCACGTTCTTACATAATATCAGAGTCTATTTTATATTCATTGGTAGTGTAACATCTCGTTTTTCATAAAATAAATAAAAGGAGTTTTATTTAAAAATTAATAAAGTTTTTAGAAATTAAATAAATGAGAGGAAAGTATTTTTGTTAATTAAAATAAGGGTTTCATAGTATTAGAAAATAAATAGAGTAAAATGATATTTTAGAAAATAAAGGAATATTTTAATTGGTTATTTATTTAATGAAAGAGTAAAATAGAGTTTCTTTTTATAGAATAATAAAATATAGAAAATAGAGTAAATAATAGCCTCAGAGTACCCTAGCTATAAATAAAGACATATTAGATAAGTTTTTACAATTATGATGTGTCTCTATACTCTTTCTTCTTCCCAAATTTGTTTTCCCTTCTTCCTCTCCCAAAACTCTTTTTTTCACATACACCCAAATTTGTCCTAAGTAAAACTACGATCTTGGATTACTTAACCATTGGATCATCCTAAAATTTGGACACCTCAATTTTGCACATTCTCACCGTCGGGATTTATAAAATATTGTCTATATAGAGAGAAATACCCCTCGCACAGAGATAGTGAAATTAAGTCTCCAATCCATTCTCCTTCTCTCTAACGCTTGGAAACCCTAGCAATGCAAAACAACTAGAGAAAAAGCTTGAGGAATCTTAGGAAAGCACTAGAGATTTCACTATCGCTACCGTACTACACACGTGGGTTTGCTTAGAGGTAAGGGATGAGTTATTCATAATTGAGAAGTAGTGAGAACATTTGTAGAGATCCTTAGAGGAACAATTGAGATGGGTTTTGGGGTGTTTCTGCAATTTTTATTCTATCTTTACAACTATAACTGTGAATTATACATGTTTGACGGATCAATTGATGTCCCAATGCGAAATTACTATGAAATTGATGTGTTCTTGTGTTGAGTGTGAACTCTAGAAATTGAGTTTTATTCTAATTAACATGAATTGATGAAACTGAATGATTAATATGATGTCTTTACTAGTTAATCTGTGTTATGAGTTTGTGTTTGAATTTCATATACTATGATAAAGAATAAATGGTCAAAAGAAAAAAAGCCCTCTTTGTTTTGCATATTGCGGTAGATTGAAAAAGGTATTGTAATGCTATATTAAAATAAACTCTTTTTAATTGAAAATAATATAGTTCGATTTAATATGTGTGTGTGTGTGTGTGTGTGTGTGTGTGTTTTGTGTCATGTAAATATTACTACCGTGTGATGTGTATATGATTTATGAGGCGTGATAAATTGTTATATTAGGATTATGACATTATGATTGAGATTGTGTGTAAGTGATAAATTGAGTTGTGAGTTATGAACTGTACAATCACACAATTGTAAGACCCTTTAAAGGCGACAAGTATTGTAATGAGATCCATTGTAGGAACCCGACAAGTTAAATCACTTTGAGGTGCGACGAGTTAAAATGATTTTGAAAACAATTGAGTAGTTGTGTGTATTGCATAGTTCATAGGTAAAGTTTGTGTTTGTGCCATGTGTATATTAATATTGTGTGATTTGTATACGATTCATGAGGTGTGACAACGTATTGCTTTGAGATTATAACATTATGATTTAGATTGGGTGTATGTGATAGATTGAGTACATGTTGAATTGTAAGATACATGTGTATTGAGATATTGTATGCATTGAGTTGTGAGCTATGAATCATACAATTACACGACTGTAAGACCCTTTAAGGGCGATGAATTAATGCGTGATTAGTATTGTGATGAAATCCACTGTGGGAACTAACGAATTTAATCACTTTGAGGCGCGACGAGTTAAAATTATTTTGAAAACAATTGAGAAGTCGTGCGTTTCTGTGTGTTAAATTTTTTTCTGAGTTGGACCTGAATCAGGAGGGAAAAACTCTAATAGATTCTTTGGAGTTTAGGTTTTGGGGATAAATACACTCGATTTGAGTACTCCTTTAAGTCTGTGTCAATTCCACATAGTTGGAGCATTCTCCCAAAACAGCATGACCCTGACTGGTCTCCCTATGATTTTACCTAGTGAAAGTGACCTAACTTACACTACTGGAAAGTGTACCTTTGACGACGGTTAAATGGCACATTCAAAGATGATTTTGAACCGTCTTTGAAGACAATGTCGTGGAAAATTTTTATTTTCCACAATGGTTCTTAATAAACCGTCTTAGAAAAGTTAACATTCTAAAACGGTTTTAAGGCAAATAATCGTCTAAGAATGTATTTTTTAAAAAATAACAAAATTGAGAATTCTAAAGCGTTTCTCTGAAAAATCGTCTTAGAATGTTTTTTTAAAAAAATTAAAAATTTCATATACATTTCTTGCAATCAATCTCAAATTTCTATTCCTAGTCACATGTTATTTCAATTTCATATATTCTGAAATAATAATAATGATAATAATAATAATAATATCAACTTAAACCACTGTCAATTTTTTTTTCAATCTAAGTAAATGATAACTAACATTAGATGAGAGTTACATTGCATATATGTGTTAACTCATTGACAAGTGTACCAAATTATCACAAGTAGTAAAGTAAAACAAAAGTCTGAGTGTCAAGTCAAGAGAGACTTTATTTGTACTTAGATTGATGCAAACTCAATTTTCAAGCAATAGAAGAGATAAGAAATCGTAAGTGAAAATTTAAAGGGCAAAGTAAAAGATAAGAAGACAAGAAAAATAAGCAATAATTTGAATGTGAAAGATGAATTCAAAATGTAAATGTGTTGGGACCTAACATGCCAAAACTACTTGTGATGCAATATTAATAATTTTTCTCTATCTAATGTTATCTCAATATTTACCTGCATCTACTATGATACTTTATCTTTGGTTCCCCGCATGAAGAGCCTAATTTATCTATTTTCCCTCCCAGTAGAAAATAACTATTTTCCAATGCATTACTTTCGAAATAATACATGAGCATGGATGATCAAACCACAATCAATAACAATAAAGCACAGAAAGGAACAATAAAATCTGAAATTTCCTTAAATAGATAGTAAGGAATAGTTACATGACAAAAGTTTGGCTTGTCAGGTCCCAACAATGGGGGTTTAGCCTCTCATTGCCATGAGAGACTTTACACTTTAGGGGTTGATGAGGATGGAAGAAGAAGAGGGATGGATAAAGGAAGATAAAGGAAAAAATAGCTATAGAAAGAGGGTTTCCCCTATTAGACATGTCCAAGGCTTTGGGTGTATTCAATATAGAGCTTTGAGTCTCAGTGTGTCTTTCTCCTTTGCTTCCTACTCCTTTTATAGGCCTAAGGTAGCTTAAAGTTCACGCGACCTCGCACTAAGCGTGCCCTTCTGGGCATAGCGGATATGATGGTGATCACGCGCTTAGCGCGTCTTTGGGCTTCTTCATGGGCATTCTTTGTGCTAAGCTTGTTCTAGCCGCTGATCGAGTTGGCGCGCTGGGCCTGTCTTATGGGCTACAACTCCAGTTTCTCCACCAACATCAACCAGAGATTTAAGCCCTCAAAGCCAGTGTAGGTCTCAAGAATTTTCTTCATTGTAATTGTAAAGTGATCAGCCATCCCCTTGTTGAAAACCTTGTTAAACCTTGGATCTATTCCATGGTATTCAAAGGTTGTCATTCCATATGCTTTGTTAAATGGAATACCCCCTTTAAGGACGACATCTTTCATATAGTACCTACAAGAACACAATCGAGTCATAGTGATAAGTGATACAAAATTTTTAAATTATTTATCATGCAATCAATTATACATTGTAATTCATTTTATTTTTAAACTGTCACTTGTGTCTCACATATATTAACTTGTACATGAAAAATATTTTTTTGCAAAATGATATTTTGTTACTTTTAATCAAAGAACATAGTGATACTGCCAAAATAGCATTCGATTGCATCATATTCAACCTTCAACACTTTGTAATAATCCTTGAAATAGAGTAAAAACGACCCATCATGAGCACAACAGAAAAAATTCACATACCTTGTACAGAGGAATTTTCTTCACTGCAGCACCAGCCTTACAGACAACTAGTGACATTGCCAAAATAGCATTAGCTCCAAGCTGAAAATTTCAATATTGTGAAAACCAGATTAGCTTAAAATGGATCGCCAACATAGCTACAAAAGACATAGTCGCCAAACCCAACAAGATAAAAAAAAAAACATAGTGATACCTTCTGCTTACACCACCCTCATTCATTAACAGTTCCATCAAGTTGTTGTACCATAAAATTGTCAAATTCAGTCTGCTTGGTTGGGTCCTGTAAAAGCAGAAAACACAATAACAGACGAAATCAATCATCCACCACTAACATGTTTCAAACAATACGCCATAATCCAATTTTGTAGTTGCATAATACCTTGCCAAGAAGAGAAGGTGTTATAATTGAATTAACATTCTCCACAGCCTAATTCAAGGAAAATATGAAATCTTGTCATTAGCTCCAACACATAACAAAAAAATCAAAAACAAACAAGAACTAAAATGGTAAAGGGAACATTAAGCACTTTAAGAATACCTTAAGAGCACCTTAAAAGCAAATTGAAAGGAGAAGCAACTATGACATTAAATTAGGTTCTTAGGATTCGCAACTTGTAAGACAATCCACTAAAGAAGAGATGATACCTTATCTAGTTCTTTTATTGAACCTCCCCCTCTGATAAATACACGACAAATTGAACTGAAATTACCCCTAGGGCTAAGAAGCTATCCAACCAAATTGAATTGAAATTTATGCTAAGCTTAGTGACTCAAAGCTCAGCAGAACACAATAAAATTATTACAACAATACATGGTATAAACCTGCATAAGGTTACAACAAAAGGCATTAAAATGTTCTACATATCTTCTTACATTTGGATAGCTATCATTAGCAATATCCAAGCGCAATATCATCTTCACATTGCGAGAGCTTGGGACACCTGGCGATGTTTGCTAATCCATGTTTAGTCCTTGTACTCCAGCTAACCCCTTATGTAAGATTGGACTTAACCTCTTAGAAAATGAAATGACTAATGGCAAAATGATAGGAAAAAAAAGAAAGGATGAATGAAATGGAAGAGTAATAGTATAAGTGATACATGATACAAAGAAAACAAGTTGTAGCTGCTCGATTTCAACAAAAGAGACTAAGGGAACCAATTTAAATTCACAAATATTGATAACATTGGTGTCAAAAACTAACAATTTCAAAAGTTTTCACTGTTAGATGAAGACATACGTCTCCTCACTCAACAAAGCATAAATAAAGCATAGGTTCCCCTACCTAGTACAAAAATTAAACTTTTTCTTCTTAAATTATTGAGTTTTTTCTTCTTAAAAATTAAAGAAAAAGTTCTTTGAATTGTCATACTTCAACAATTCAACTGCAATATTCTTTTTCAAACACATAAATATAAAATTGAAAAACATTTTGTACTGAGCCTTCCAAAAAAAATTGTTATAATTTATAATTTATAAATATCAATAATGATAATATTCTAGTATTTATATTCAAATTTGATATAAAAAGTTACAAATATATTTAATAGTCTGAGTCATAAACACAATTTAGGCTTTGGAGGTGGCATCAATTTTTCCAACACCCACTCTGATGAAGAATCAAGCCACAACCCTTTACCGGTTTCTTTGTGCTTGAAATCGGGAGCTTTTACATTCCTCTAACAATCAAAATGAACTACTAACTCAATACAAAAAAAATCTAATAAAGTAATATAAACTTGTAAAGATTTAAGAACACATAGACAAAACAGAAAATGGGCTCACCTTATTTAATCTATTATCCCACCATTTAGCATAATTTTGCACCAAATCATTCCAGGACTCACCACCATCACCTGAGACATGTGTACTTTAATCCAATAGCATAGACAATTTATTGATGCAGAACAATCCAAGAGTGTTCCTCTTGGCAAGGTACTTCCCTGAGCCTTCTTGAAAAGCCCTTTTCCTTTTCTTGGACAAAGTCATTTGCCTTGAACTAATGTTGTTGATTTTCTTGATCTATATCCTCTTTCTAGTCATCTCCCTATGTAAAAAATCATCATCCAAACCATTACATCTAACAAATAAAAGAAAGAAGGGCAATGGAAATATAAACCACGAGAGCGGAGGAGACCAACACGACTATCACGGTCACGACGTGCGTGGTGCCCTTGCTCCCACACGACAATATTCCCAATCGAAAGAGGCAGCCCAAGACGAAGCCAATGGCGGAGCCTAGCATGTCGAGCCTTAGGGCCTTGAGGTTGATGTGGGCCTGGAAGGCCTCATCGGCGTCCTTGTTGTTAAGTAGATTCAACGCCAGCTTTAGCCTTTGTGGCACTAGTGATGAGAAGAGGAAGAAGCTAAACAACACCACTTCGAAGACGAGGAGCTTCTTGACTACGTCAACATTGGCGATGCATGAGGAGTGGTTCTCGAGGCTGCACTGGCCCCGAGGTGGTGAGAGAGAGGCCCACGAAGATGGTGGTCGTGAAAAGGGAGTTCACGTTCACCGAGCCGTCTAGGAATGTCATGTGGACACTCATCGTGGAAGAGGACGAGGATGAGGAGACTCTTCTAGTGAGGGTTTAGTCCCTTTCGCGACACTGCAATGACGACGAACCCTAAAGGGGGGAATCGAAGAGAGAAAGGGAAGTCAAAGAGTGAGAGCACGGGAGAGTGTGGGAGAAACGAAATATTTAAAAGAGTGAAAAATATTCTAAGACGGTTTTGTAAAATCATCGTAAAGTTATTGCCTTTATTTACAAAAATGTCATCGTGTTTCTTTCTAAGTAATTTTTGTCAGTAGAATCTTTGTCGTAGAAAGTAATTTTTGTAGCAGTGTTACCAATGTGTGGTCTGTCTTGTCATGCAATTCTAGACGCCCAACGAGGTTTTTCATTGACATGATACCACATTGCATATAGAATTGAGTCTTAGTGTATTTATTGCATAATGTTTATGTAATGATCATTGTAACTTGTTACGTGATGGTTGGTAATGAATTGTGTGAGTGTGAGATGTTGTGTTGTACTTGAGATATGTTGTTCTAAACACATGATTAATGTGAAGGTGTGTAATATGATTTTGTGATTAAATCATTGGGAAAATGATTTTACACAATGATTGGTAACATGAAGTGAATTGTGCTAAATTGAGCTTATTATACTTATATTGTGTGTGTGTGTGTGTGTGCGCGCACACTTTCGTTTATCTTTACCTATTTAGGAATGTGATAACTCACTATTTGTGTGTTGGTTGTGTTTAGATCCTGAGATGATCTTAAACCATGTGTTCGTGGGAGCAGATGGTTAGGTGGATGACTTTAAAGAATCCGTGCTAGAAGACGCTGTGACACAATGCTCTAATAGGGTGTGACATTGGAGCATGAGTTTCTATATTAATCGCATGAAGTTCTAGACATGTAGTTTTTATCATTTTTGTTTCACATGTTGAGTCTTTAGTTTATTATCTAGAGTTTTGGTCAACCTTGTTTTGAGCCGGAAATGTTTTCATACCCTTAATTGATAAGTTTTTAATTTGGTGATAAACACGAATGTGAATATTTTATCCACATGAGCTCCTTTATGTTTATTGAATAAAATCATTTTATGTAATTCCACATTTCCATGTATTTTATTATATAAATATGTATATCGGAGTAGAGGGTGTCACAGATAGACTTTTTGTGTTTGTCACACTACAAACGGATAGTCACGAGCATGAGGAAAAGTAGTGAAAAAGCCACATAAATGGTAGTCACTCCTAAATAAAGGGGTGTGTTAAAAGTCCTACCAGACAAGTAGTCGTGGACAAAAGGAAAACAAGTTGAAGTCGCACATAGACTAAAAATAATGTTGAACTAGACTATATAAGTGAAACAAATCGGTTTTATAAGGTTGAGTTAGAGTTACACCCAATGTTTTGAAAATCGGACCAGACTAACTTGTTCAACCAGTTTGGACACTCTTTAAAATGAGGCATTTCAAAACCAGTTGGAACCAGTAAAACTGGTCCAAAATTGGAGTTGAACCGACATAGAGAACCAGTATGAAACCAGTCTTCTTAATTTTTTTTAAAGTTTTTATTTAATTTAAATTATTTTTTAAGATAAATAAAGATACATATTTAAATATTTCACATATAAATCAATTAATTTGTCTATTATTTTTTTCTTCAATAAAACATATAATTTAATATTTATACTAATTTATAATGTTTTAGATCCTAATATTTTATAAGTTTGGATTTTTTATTATTTAAAATAATATAATGTCAAAATATAAAAATGATTAAACTATTATGGATCATTGAATCTTCAACTAGTGACCAATCCCATTTTAAAAACCTTGGTTAGATTCACAACCCACTTGCTAACAATTCTTTATTAGTTTCTTTACCATTGTGGGCTCGTAATTGATTACATGGTAAGTAACATAGTGTTCATGAGAACGATATGTGCAACGCAAATGATTGCCACAACAATGATCCACAAACACTCGTGGATCGTCTGCATGATTTCAGGGTTTCTTTTATCTTTTTATTCTTTTCTTATCTTTTACTTAAGAATTTTTTAATTTCCACATTTATATTTTTCAAATAATTATCTCCTCTTGGCCTTAAAATTCATGGTTATGACCCCACAAATGCTTGGCATGTCTGCCACTGTCCATCCATAACTCGTACTTCTTCACTCCTCACCTCTCATTCACAGCAAAATTATTAATATCAGCTTCAAATGTCTTCTCACGAGAAACCTATCTCCCCAAGTTGAATAATATTTATTTCTAAATTATCAATGTTTTTTTCCTTTTGTGTCAAAAAATTTCAATGGTTTAAAACAGGACAAAATGGGGGGATTGACATGTTCAGTCCGCATGGTAATTGTCTTTACAATTTGGTCATGCAAACTGTGTTCGATCTCGATACAAAAAAGAGGGCAAAACGGTGGGGCTGTGTGAGTGGACTTGCATTGAGGGCAAACTGCTTTATTAGTATTTTTCTTTTTTTCGAAACCCATGTGCATCTATCAAGTCAAGACCTAGTAGCCTTCTCAACTTTCTTTTTTCCCTCTATTTCTGGGTGCTTTTTCACCCTTTAAAGAATGAATTGAAATAAGGAAATTAAAAATGGTGTTTAAAGTTTCGCATCACAAATGCTCAACTTTTTAGTTTTCCAATCAAATTCGCTAGTCCCCAACTTTAATTTTCGTATAAAACAAGTTCAAAAAAAACTGACAGGGGAAAAGTTTCCCAACTTTAATTTACTTCACTTACTAGCTTTCCCTATTGCATTGACTTTGATTTAAAAGTAGTTTAAGCACCAAAGGAGTCATATATGACAAATGCACAAGATTTCAATTAATGAGCATATATTTTTTTGTTTGGTGTTTTGTATAGATGAATTGAATATTCGAGCAGGGTTCCCTTACCGTTGTCCAATACAAATATACAATGCAATGCACAGCAGATTATAATTACTTGAGTTCTCTGCAACATTAAATGAAGTCAAAGGAGAGTAATGAGATCAAGCAATGATAAAATGACAATGGTGTGGGCTACCACAGGGATAATTAATCAGCCCAACTATAATATGTAATTGTACTTGTCATCCTGTATCCACTGCTTTTATTGCAGGTACCTAAAGTCCTCATGTTTTGTTGACAACATAAATAGGAAAGTTATTTCTATTACTACTCACATAATTTGGACTACTTGCAGTACAATTTGTTTGTTTATTGTTTTAATTACTACTCAGATAATAGTTAAATGGTAGGTGATTCAAATTATGCTCTACTAATATTTTTTTATATCAATTTAAACATTAAATTAATTTGTTACTTATCTTCTTTTTCTTTTTTCAAATCTCCTCTTGTTACTATTAAATGTGTGGATGCATTGACTTACAATAATTTCAGCTTAATTGAAGATTTCGATTTGAGTTTTATGAGTGTAATTATGTCAAATATTTAAAGGAAAAATTGCCTTCTATATTGATTCGTCAAATTCAAACAAAATTGTTTATGGTAAATAACATTTATGAGGTAGAAAGAAAAAAAAAATATATCTTGTTGTATTGAAAAGTGAGTTTTTGACGGAGTTTCTATTTTGATAAATTCTCATTAACGATTTTTACAAATGCATACTCCTGAGTTATAATAGTGTACAAATTTAAAGAGGGAGAAACCCTTACATGAAATTCACAAAAAGGAAGGGATCCAAGGATAAAAAGTTATAATTAAAGGAATTAAAGTTAAAAGAAGATAGTGCCAAAATAATATCAATCATCAATATTAGTTATCATATTTTTAATTTAAGCCCAATGTCTTAGTGTCTTACGGGTAGTGCAAGACTACGGGACGACTTCTACATCTTTTAAGGATGAAAGTATATAGTAACTAAAGTTGTCATAACCGTAAAAAAAAAAAAAAAAAACTAAATTTGTCAGAGTAAGGGAAATGATTTTTAGTATGAATTTTATTTATTTGCATGAATATAATGAAATGAAGTGGTGTTAGCTATTTATTTACTTTCTTGTATATTCTTAACTATCTTGTGTATCCTTTCCTCATCCAAAAGCAAATCTTGTGTATTTTCTTGTCCGGTTTTGGTTGCAAATTCATTGTGCTGTTTTCATACCATAGTGTTTGTATTAAACAATGCATAAAAAATAATAATCAAGGGGAATTTTTTAGTACGGATTCTATCAACATGAACAGTACAAAACGAGATGGTGTTAACGTTGATTTATTTTCTCTTGTACTCCTAGATGTTATGTGTTGTAATGTGTATCGGTGTATAGACAGTATGGTGTATCCTTCTCTTATTCGGTGATTGATTTCAAATTCATTCATGTTATTTTCATATGAATTGCTTGTACGAAATAGCTTATCAATAAAGTAGCAATGAATAACACATCTTTAAGGACATAAAATAATATTTTTTTCTCATTTATCATTGAACAATATAAACTTTACATGATAAAACTAAAATTAAAATTATGCTTAGTATAGCTCATTAATTTAATATTTACTAATAAAGGCCACATGAGCATATTAACATGTAACTTTGTGATAAGAAAAATGTTATAAACATCTAAGTGAAAAATCCATGGAAGGAATATCTTAGTCAGCTACACGGATCAAAGAGGACACCCAAATGCCAATTCACTGTTCGGATCTTTATACACATAAACATAGCAAGTGAGGTTTTTCAATCTATTGAATCTCAAAAGTAACATAAGTACAAAAGAAAAACAGTAGGAGTAGCAGATAACATCAAAATTAAAATAGGGGAGAATATAGTGGGTGATATGATACTTTATATAGACAACACAATAGGTCCAAGTAAACAGAAAACCTTTGTACCAAAAGTGCAAGTCCCTCCACTGCTTCCCCTTCTTTTGATAGATTTTGGGGTAAAGTTGTTTGTCATGTTGGTACCGAATTAGCTTTGCTGTCTTTCAAGTCTCAACTTTCAATTGTTTTTTTACCTTGGAATTCGTTTTTCAACACAAACAATTTGAATTCCATTGCCGTGTCGAGGAGCTTTATTTAATTTTTAGTGTGTGAACCATGTTGGATTTTTCTTGCCCCTAGTACTGAAACTTCGAATGATTTGTCATATACTACATGGTGTATTATTATTCAGTGTCAAGATCTTGGGTTGAATTTCATGTTCCAAATTTCACTTCCTCAATCATAGAGTAATAATAATGCATCCAAGTGTTTGGTTTTTTCTCCTTAGGACCCTTCGAAAACCATTACATTCTCTATGAACTAATTTTGGTGTCCGCTAGCAGCCACCCCTCATGGATATATGGATTCTGATTCTGTAGAGGTTCCATACCCCATTGATTTTGATTCTAGAGTTCCACACAAGCATTTCCTCGTTGGACCAACTAAAAAATTGATGATACAAAAACATTTTAAAAAAAATAATAATCTTACATTTATTTATGATAACCAACAAACACTTTAATGTCGTGGGTTTCAATCATCGTTTAAAAAAATTAACCAATAATATTTGCGGATAAAAAAAATAAACACTTTAATGTAATATACTACTAGTAGTACCTATAATCCCCTTTAATTTAAACATAACTTTCTCTTTCACGCTTTCCGTAATTTTACAGTATCTAATCTATGTTTTTCGTTTTTAAAGTGGTTTGATTGGATTTAAAGCACAATAATTACCACATAACCTTGTTTTACAAAAGGGGGAATTTCTCTTGACTCCAATAATATTAATGATCAAAGCTAGATATAATTTACGAATCCGATCATTCGTACACCCCATTCCTTTTTCCATCACTTGGCCCAGCTGTTCCACTCCATTGAATGCCATCACATCCCATCATGATGGTCGTAGCAAGCAAAATCAACCTGTCTGCATGCAATGTCGTTTTAATTTGGTTTCATTTCGGGATCAAAAGGGATGTTTAAGCATGCACCCTTGTCTTTATCTATTCTTTCTTTAGATGAAATGTAGTTTCTATTGGTCGGCACGGCAATTAAAGACTAATTCTTGCGAGATATATTTTTTATATATGCACACATTATAATTAAATTTTTTATCACATACTTAAAAACAAGATTATATGTCAACCATGTTAATGGTATTTATTTATTCTAATATTATTATAGATCCTCATTCCACAATCAACCAAACCAAAGAGGCAGTGGAATTTTGTCCTGGTTTTTCCCTTTAGGAAATGGCAGGGGGCAAGTTGGACCCAATTTTTATAAATTTCACATGCGTCTATCTCTCTTTAGTTATGACACACCAACCAGAGATATCACACTGCAGGCGTAACTCTCTAATTCTAACCATATCAAACCTCTCCTAACTTAAGTGTGGTAGCTAGCTTGGCCATCCAAGGAAAAGGGTTTGTACACTTACTCAAGATGAAGATGAATCTGCCACAACAGTTTCAACAACCAAAAATACAGTTTCACTTAACTCGTAACAAACCATTCTTTTCTAACGTGTGTGTCACGTGCATACCTTACTTGGGACCCTTTCTAAAATGCTAAGGTAAAATGTCCGTGCCAGAATTCCTGTTTAGGACTATCCATCCCTGACCCTATGCATGGCAGCAATGCAACCATACTTCAAAGCATGGTCCACACACTCCACAACCTGTTATGGGGGGTTGACTCTAAGTTGTAATCCATTTTAAAGTTGTTTTCACTTTCCAAAAAGAAGCAATGGTTGCATTTTCTTATAATTTTACTCAAGGTAGCTCGCTCAATTACTTGCTAAAACTTAAAAATTAGTAATACACTAATACCGAATTAATTGAATATCGAATATGAAATGTTATTTTTTTTTATCTTGAAAGCAAGGCACCTCCACTAATAAAAGCCATGAGAACCAGTTAATAGATTTTTTTTTCCACACAAATGTCGCTCTATTCGTATAATCAAGAATTGAACTTCTGTCATATAGTTACACGACCCATGCTATTAACCACTTCTATCATACTTTATGGGTATGTGAAATGTCTATTGCTAGTTCATATGAAATGCCCACCAAAGAGTGAATTCATATGAATTTACTTGTCTTTGAAGAATAATAATCGCTTAAAATCTTGTATCCAAAAAAATAATCCCTTAAACCCGTGTTTCCGCAGTTTGAAGTATATTATATTTTCTTACCGTGGGTATATTATACTATATTGCTATCACAATATCGCAGGAGAGGAGACTCTCATTCTCATTTTTGTATCATAATTACCACCATATGATCATAATGTTGATATGCATATAAAAAATAAAGGTAATCCCTCTCCATATGCAAATCTAGTTGTGAATTCTTTTATTTTTAAATTAAATATAAAAGAAGGGTTGGTAGGAAGTAATTCTCTACCCTATATGCCATGTAACGAGATTTCATCCATAAAGTTTATTGTTGTGGCTCAAAATTTACAAAGTTCTTTTCGTTGCTTCTGTCCTCTCTGGTTTCATAAATAGTATTATAAGCGACGTACACATTTCTCTCTTTTAATACCAAACCCGATGGTGTCATTGCATACCCCTGTCACTCTCCTTGTCAATGGTACCCCATAAAATAAAATAAAAAAAACTTTCTCACGATGTTTACACTGTTCCCCGGTGCAGGATCAGAACAGCAACAGCGCTGTACGTACCATAAAACAAGTGCTACATGATGAAGACAAAGACTTTATATAAGAAAAATACTCCCACCACCAATCCTACTGTACAAATTACAAAAACATTAAAGAGAGAATAAACATTCAAACATTTAACACCTTAAAAGAAAACCCTACCCCAAATGAAGAAAAGAAAACTGAAGAAAGCAAGTAGATAAGATAAGCTATCACAACCCAAACGAAATAAATATGAAACACAACCCTGTCCCCAACTGAGCACTTCAAAATTCAAATGCTAAGTAGATCGGTTGGTGGCGACTGAGGAGGATGTTGATCTTTGGGTTCCTTTGATGCCGTGGTTGGAGACTCTAAACTGTTTGATGAAGACAAAGAGGATTCTGTGATTGTTAAGTCTCCTTGTTTGGAGCTTGGTGGTTTTGGAAGCTCGGTCAGAATTTGAACAACTTCGCGCATAGTTGGCCTCTCCACCGCCTGTTCCTCAACACACAGCATGGCTACATAGAAAACATGCATCACCTCATGAAGTGGAACCGAGGGAAGTCTAGGATCAAGAACTTTTAGAACTCCTTCCTTGTTTGAGTCTGTCATTTTTCTCACCCATTGTACAATGTCCACACCATCGCCAAACTCGCCAACCGGTTTCCTGCCTGTTACAAGCTCCAAAAGAACCACTCCAAAGCTGTACACGTCGCTTTTCTCATCAACTTTCAAAGTGTAGGCATACTCTGCAGTCAAAATTTCATTTTAAATCAACAACTACGAACAAAAATAATACAGCCACATTAATTGAAGACAATTAAGATAAAGTCAATATGTGATAAAAGGAATGGAAAATGGCATCCATTTACTTTGACGTACATGTTGCCAATTAATCAGTTTCCAACTGTGAACATCTCTAACCTATAACTACAGGACTTAACTAATTATAGGTTGGGGGCTACGATCAAGACTCAAAGGTCACAGTTAGCTACCATTAGCTTTAAATAGTAATAGTAATTGGAAGCATACTAATTTAGAGGGCAAGTCAAGAGGTTATTAGTGTTTGACAAGGGAAGGTAGGCAACATAGCATGTTAGCATTTATTAATGAATTAAGGCACACCAAACAGCAACACCTACAGTTCACTTCTACGCCTAAATCAATGATGTTGAGTGAAACGAGACAAACACCGACAGTTAAGGATTCTAGATAGAAATATAGAAGAAATAAAGACTACTATTATTCACACTAGTTCAACATGTAATCATCAATTGTGTTGAATTTCAATATATTACCTGGAGCTATGTATCCGTAAGAACCAGCAATAGCAGACATGCATTCAGATGCTCCAGAATCTTGCAGGAATTTAGCGAGCCCAAAATCAGCAACATGTGCTTCAAAATTGGAATCAAGAAGGATGTTGTTGGATTTAACATCTCTATGGACAATGAGTGGTGAACAGTCATGGTGTAGATAGCAAAGGCCCTTTGAAGCCTCCACA
This sequence comes from Glycine max, assembly GCF_000004515.6. NCBI lineage: Eukaryota > Viridiplantae > Streptophyta > Magnoliopsida > Fabales > Fabaceae > Glycine > Glycine max. Next base: position 13,276,621 of record NC_038253.2, on the reverse strand, counting down.
GCAATCTTATACCTTGTGTACCAATGCAAGTGGCCCCCTTTCTTGCCATGAAGAACCTCACCTAAACTTCCATTTGGCATGTACTCATACACCAAGAGATTTGTCTCATGATTTGAACAGAAACCCAACAGTCTAACAATGTGTCTGTGTCGAATCCTCCCCAATGTCTGAATCTCAGCATTGAAACCATGATCATGGGAAGATCCTCTGCTCATAGCTGGTAACCTTTTCACAGCAACATTATCCCCGTTAGGCATTGCCCCTTTGTATACAATGCCAGCACCCCCTTTCCCTATTATGTTGTCCTCCTTCAAGCAATCCAAAACATCATCAACAGTGAAGTCCAAGCGCTGGAACGCGGTTAATTTCCATGCCCGAGCTTCACTGGCCTTCTTCAAAGCCCGGGCTTTGATTATTGCCGCAACAGCAAATAAAATGGAACACACAAGCAACCCAATAACTAGCAAAAGCTTCAATGAAGAAGATAGTGGACCTTTAACATGGGGTTGGCGAGGGCCATTGGCAACCCCATCTTTACAAGGACCCAAATATGGGCCACAGAGTTCAGGGTTCCCTAAGAAAGAGGTGTAGTTAAAGTAGCCGAATTGGCCAGTGCCAGGAACCAACCCAGAGAAATTGTTGTATGAAAAATCAACAGAAGTCAAACTCTGCATAGAGGCAATGGAACCTGGAATAGACCCATCTAGATGGTTTCTTGAAAGGTTGAGATAATTCAATATCCGCATGGAAGTAATCTGGTTTGGAATCTCACCAGAGAGCTCATTACCACTGAGATCAATGAAGGTCAAAAGCTTGCACCTACTTATCTCAGGAGCAATGGGACCCGAGAACTTGTTATGACTAAAATCAATCTTCGAAAGCTGTTGCAGCCTACCAATCTGAGGAGGAATTCGACCTGAAAACTCGTTACCATCAAGAAGAAGCTTCTGCATGCTAGTGAAGTTCCCAATGGTGGATGGCAACGGCCCAGAGAGCTTGTTATTAGAGAGGCTAATCTGGCCAAGATCAGTGGCAATGGAACCATACTCGGGAAACTGTCCCGTGAGAAGATTATCCTGAAGCTCGACCTGCGTAAGCTTCGGAAGCCCAAATAGACCCTTCGGAATAGAACCGTTCAGAAAGTTCTCTCCCATCCGAATCCTATTCAGAGACTCGCACTTCCCAAGCGAATCAGGAATGGGACCGAACAAATAGTTCCCGAGAGTTATCAGAGTCTGAAGACGATTCCCATAACACATATATGGAGGTAGCGTCCCCGTTATTTTGTTCGAAGAAAGATCAACGAGAGTGAGTCTTCCATTTTTCCCCAAACTCTGAGGAATGCTTCCGGTGAAGTTGTTCTCCCAAAGCTGCAACACCTCCAAAGCCGGTAACTCTCCAACAAACTCGGGAATCGCGCCGTGGAGCTTGTTCCGGAACAGGTTCAACAGAGTGAGATTCTTCAGCTCCGCAAAACTCGCCGGAACCTCTCCGGAGAGCATGTTGTTGGAAAGGTCCATTGACTTGAGGCTTTTCAAGTTCCCCAGCTCGGAAGTGAGAGAACCGGAGAGCGAATTCACCTGAAGAAACAGCGTGTCTAAATTCTGAAGCTTTCCTAGCTCAGCCGGAATCTCGCCGGAGAGGCCACAGTAGGCGGCGTCGAGGCGTACGAGGTTGGAGAGGTTTCCAATCTCGGGAGGGATGCCGCCGGAGTAGGTGTTGTAGTAGCCAATGTAGAGCTCGCGGAGGGCGGAGAGGTTACCGAGCTCCGGGGCGATGTAGCCGGCGAGCTCGTTGCCGGAGAGGGCGAGGTAGCGGAGGTGTTGCCAGGTGCCGTACTCGGGAGGGATCTGGCCGGAGAAGAAGTTGCCGCCGAGGTGGAGGTGGCGGAGGAGCGGCATGGAGGCGACGGCGAGAGGTAAAGGGCCAGTCATATTGTTGTTGTAGAGGTCGAGAACCTCCAAGTTGGAGAGGCGCGCAAGCTGAGAAGGAAAAGTTTGGTTAAAAACATTGTTGGAGAGGTTGAGGAAGCGGAGGGCGGAGAGGGCGGAGAAGGAAACCGGGATGGGGCCGGAGAACTGGTTATCGGCGAGGGAGAGGTGGGAGAGGAAGGGGAGGTGGGAGAGGTGGTCATAGAGAGTGGCGGAGAGAGATAAGGAAGTTAGGTTGAGGCCGGTCACGTGGCGGCGAGAGTCGCACGTGACGCCGAACCAGGAGCAGAAGGGGGTGGAGGAGTTCCAGGAGGAGAGAGCATGGGTGGGGTCGTTGGTTATGGAAGATGCTTTGAAAGAGAGAAGCGCGCGGTATTCTGAGATTCGCGCTGCGTGGAGGGAGTGGAGGAAGAGCATGAGCAAGACAAGGACTCGCATTTTGTGGGAATGGAAGTAGAAATCAAGATGACAACTGCTACTGAGCAGAGTGACTCAGGACTCAGGACTCAGGCCTTCTGATCTTTATCGTTTCAAGTTTAAACAAATAGGGAGTTTTGCACTTTTATATGCCTCCCTTTATTTACTTGATAAAGACAACAGAAAAATAACTCAAATAAATAATCAAATGAAATATATACATATATTATAATAACAAATAATAATTCCAGAAAAAAAAAAAACAAAACTCTGCGTAAGATACCTATGCCTATACTCCTATGCCCTCCTATGGTATGCCTAGTGCATGTTTTGAGGTTTCTGTGGCATAACTCATTTAAGAATTGTGTTCTTTTTTTTGTATTAAAGATATTTTAGTTTGTCTTTTCTAATTATATCAGTGTCTTTTTAATAATTTGACCTTTAATTTCACGGTTATGCTCATTTCAAAAAAGTAAATGATTTTACTTGCGCATTTATACATTTATTACGATTTTCTCTAATAACGATTTTCTAAAATTTCTGCAATCTTATTATTCTGTTCGCCTGTGTAGACGTGGAATTGAAATATGTCAAGAAAAAAGTAGTGTATAATTAGCATTTTATGAAGTGTCACACCGTTTAAGCTATTCCTTCATTTTTATTTTTATTTTTGCATGACACCACCAATGTAGTTTGGTGATGATGAATGCACAAGATGATACGTAGTTTTATATTTTTTTTTTTAAAAAAAGAGTAAGTGCCAGGAAAAAAAAAAGGAGTAAACGATACACACGCAGTGGGTGAGTTGTTATGAATTAATTCTTATTTATACAATCTATGTTATTCATTTTTTCCTCCGATTTGGTCATTTTTTGGTTTGTTTTTCGTTATTTTGTTGATCTTTAATGGTTGAAGTGAAATCGAAACTTGAAATGCATAATATTTGCATTATTATCATATATTTATTTATATACCGCATGATGTTAGATGTTAAATTTAGACATATTCAATATCAATTAGAAATAAATAAAGAAATCCACACATTTTAACATTAGTTATCTTATTAACCCATCTAGGATATGTGTTATCTTATATGACTGAAGTCACATTTTATATCAGTTGTCCTCACCGCATGTTAAAAGTATAGATTTCAACATCAATTTTCTTATTAATTGATGTAAAATATGATGTTTTATATTGATAAGAGTCTAAAGCCATGCAGAATTTGAGTGTTTTTTTAACTTGACATTATGCTTTGCATCCTACCCATATTTTAAACCTTTAATTATGTATACTTTTTTATACACCTGCAATGATCCATCCATCCATCCATATATATATATATATATATATATATATATATATATATATATATATAAATTATAAATTAAAAGTTAAATCAATAAAATTATAAAACAATAGTTAAAACCACAAATCTTCTAGAACAAAAAAAATTGCACTATTATCATTAAGGAATACAAGAGAGTCTGCACGGGCACAAGCAATGCAAGCAGTGATCAAATTGGAGTTAATTACACGAAGTTTATAAAACGACAAACACTAATTAAGAATTCACATCAAAATACAATCACATTACAATATCAATTCAAGCAATAAAAATAGGCACTAACTCCATGCATTTTAATCATAAAATTTCATCAATTCGAATGATAAAAATAGACACTTTTTATTTTATAAACAAAAATGGAGAGGAGCATACAAAAAAAGCACCCTAAGAAGTGGTTGCATCCTCATCATCGTGTCCATGTCAGCACGCAGGAGTTTGAGCATAGAACATCGTAGATAAGCATCACATTCTCCACATATCGAGTAGATTGAGGGAATTACTTAGATCATGAGTCTCAACACAAACATCATATGATAAGCCCTTGGACTCCCGATATGTTGAGTAGACAAAGGGTGAATGAGGGGGATAAACACATAGGGGTCCCGTGAATCATGCAGATTTTAATGATGTAAAAAAAATTCATTTGATAATAATTGTCATCATAAAAAAGGGAGAAAATATAAATATATAAATACAGGATTTTGATGATGTCAAAAGTATAATCAAACAAAATTGCTTTAACAAACATTTAAGATTAAGCAAACAGAGGTTGCTTCAAGATTAATTCAAGGTCAAGCAAACAAGATCAAGAAAAAAAAATAAGGTCTTAGTTTATTTGTTAAAAGAATCTCATTGGTCGATCAGTTTTTTGCCTCAAACAATTAATTTCAACAAACTCGGACTGGTAATCGATTACCATTGGTAATCGATTACCAAAGACAATATTGCAAATGGGCTTTTCAAAGGGATTTTTGAATTTGAATTTTAAATCTTGTAATCGATTACCAATAACGACACTTCAGAAAATACTTTGAAATGTCATGACCATTTAGAAATATAACTGTGTAATCGATTACTAGAATCCTATAATCGATTACTAGTGAGAAAATTTCAGAAAAGCTTTTTGAAAAGATACATCTCTATAAACCATTTTGAAAAGGCACAATGGGCCTATATATATGTGTGTCTGACTTTGAAAAAAAAAGATGTTCTAAGAGAACTTAATTGTCAAATACTTTCTAAACAACTATTGACCAAACACCTGTAAATCTATTGAGAATTCTTCTAAGATCTTTAATTTGTATCATCTACTCTATAAGAGAGAAATCATTTTGTACATCTTAAAAACTCAGTTGTAATCAAAAGACTGTTTGTCTCTTAGCTTGTGAGAATCTTGAATACAAGGGTGAGGGATCACAAGGTCTGTTAAAAGTCTATAAAGGATTTACAAAGATAGTAAAAAATCTCAAGTGAATTGCTTGAGGACTGAACGTAGGCACGGGAAGTGGCCAAACCAGTATAAATCGAGTTTGCAATTCTTTTTTTCCTTATCTCATTTATTTTATTGCAACTAATTTTGTCTTGCACGTTTAAAAAATATTGGTTAATTTAATTGTTGCTTCTTCTTCTGCATTCTAAGCCTATCATATGTCATTTAAAAGGGGGATTAAAATTTGTTAGTAGAAAAATTTTGAAACTTAATTCACCCCTCATCTTAAGTTATTGAGGTCGCTTGTCCAACAGGTCCCACAAACTCATTGTACGAAACATGTACTTGAATTGACTTTGAGGATAGGGTAATGCCCCACAATAACTATATGGTCACCAAACTACCATCAAAATGAAGTTGGTATGCCTCTTCGTCTAATGTCCATCCAACTTCACTGCTCCTATTGATGGTAGGGAGGAACTCAATGCTAAACATTTTTTTGTCAACAACTAAATGTTAAAGATCTTTGAGAGTCTTAATGCATCTATCAGCTCTCTCGAGAATACAATAACTTAGTGTTTTGATAACTGTGAAATTTGGATTTAATTGATAGTCAATTTTGACTAAGAATGATTAGAATTTCCTTACTTTATTGTTGTTTTTTAATGAAATAATGAGAAATTTAATATCATGTTGATTTTTTACCAGCAGGATTCAAAAGAAGAAAAATTCAAGTGCTTTAGAGGAAAATTGATGCAAAAACTTGAAGAAAAAGCCTTGAAGAAAATTTGAAGATTAAGACAACTCGCTTAGTGCACAAGACATGCCCAACGCATCTCCTCGCCCAACGGATAGCTCACGCGTAGCGCAAAGAAGGCCCACGAGGAAGCCTAAAGACGCGCTTAGCACGAATCCTGCTCTAAGTGCGTGATCGCCGCCATACTCGCTAAGTCCAGACGTTGTCGTGCTCAGCGTATTATCACACTTTCATTCCCGCTAAGCCCAAAAGTGTGCGCTCAGTGCGAGGTCACATGGATTTTAAGCTACCTTAGGCCTATAAAATGAGTAGGAAGCAAAAGGGAAAAATACACCAAGTCTCAGAGCTCTCTATTGAATACATCCAAAGTCTGGTCATCTCTAATAAGAGAAACCATCCTCCTCTAGCCATTCTTCCCTTCTTTTCTTTTATTCATCCATTCTCTTCTTCTATCCACATCAATCCCTAAAGTGTAAAGTCTCTCATAGCAATGAGATGCTAAACCTCATTGTTGGGAGCCTGACATGCCAACTTTTGTAATGTAATTCTTTTCCATTATCTATTTAATCCAATTCAGTTTTTATTGCTCTTTTTGTGCTTTATTATTTATTTATTATGGTCTGATTATCCATGCTCATGTATTATTTAGGAGATAATGCATTGAAAAATAATTATTTTCTAAGAACTGGGAATGGACATTTAAATGAAATCATTGCTAGAAATAGAGTGAGATTTGTTTATCCTATTTTATACATATTTAATCTTAATGAAATTCACTATTTTTTTCTTTGTAAATAAATTTGGAAAAGAAAAATAGATAAATTAGACTCTTCATGCGAGAAATCAAAGATAGAATATTAGATGTGGGAGGAAACAGGGATAACATTAGATAGAGAAAAATTATTAACATTGCATCACAAGTAGTTTTGGCATGCTAGGCCCCAACACATTTGCATTCAAATTATTGTTATTTTTCTTGTTTCTTTTCTTTTACTTTTACCCTTCAATTTCACACTTACACTTCTTTATCTTTTCTACTTCTTATAATTGCTTAAAAATTGGGTTTACATCAATCTAAGTACAAACAAAATTGTTGTAGACTCGATACTCAAACTTTTGTTTTACTTTACTACTTGTGACACTTTAGTGCATTTGTTAATGAGTTAACATGTTTCAACATCATACAACATTAAAAAAATGAATTGAAACATACAAAATCCACTACTAGAAACAAAAATAGAATCATAAAGAGAAGAGGAGGACAAAAGAGGTAGAAGGATGAGAAGACATTTACTGTGTCAAGTCGTAGTGGCAACAAGATCATCAGTTATGAGACAACGACAGTTCGAAGGTGTTGGCGGCGAGGTTGCAATGCAATCACAATGAAGGTTCAAAGGGGTTGCAGCAAGATCACGACTGAGAGATCTAAGGTGGTTGGGGTTTGGGTTGATGGTGTGGCAACAAGTTCTTCATTTGGCATCACACTCACAAAGAATAAAGTTGTTTTCAAGGATTTCACAAGTAAGGAATGAGAGGACATTGAAAAGGAAATTCTCAAATTAGTAAAGATAAAAAATGATTCAATATTAATTTTAATTTGAATCGTTAAAATTTTTCTTCAAGATCATTATAGTTAAAAATTATAGTTAAAATTGATGTTGAAATATATTTTCGACATTAATTTTATTTAGAATTGATGTCGAAATAAGTTTACATCATCAATTGTTAAGAACAATATTGTAAAGTTATATTAAATTTTTTAAAAAATGAGCATGTCTTTTTCAACATTGTTTTTCAAAAATTAGATTTGACAATGTAAAATGTATGTCGTGTGGTAATCAGGGTTTGTTAACTTACACTCACTTAATTTTTAGAAGAAATATGTTAGTAAGTTATATTTACATGTTTCTTAAAATAAACTATAGGTGTAACTTGTTAACTTACTCTTTTGAAAAAAATAAGTGGGTGTAAATTAACAAATGTCTTTATATAATAATTAAAATATCATTGACATTGTATTGGTTAATTCTAATATTGATTATTGGTTTTGTCTTTATTTTTATTAGGACTACCACATGTTCATTATTTCTATTAACCTTTACGCGATATGTAACTAGATTTTTTAATTTTAAAAAAATTAATAAAATTCTGTTATGTGTCACGTAGAAATTATGATAATGTTGTAACATGTAATAATTTCTCATGCCAAGATTTTTTGCTTTTTTTTGGTGATCACCAAGATGTTAGTCATCGGAGACAATAACGACTAGTTAATGTCAGGATATTTGTTACAAGAGGTGCAAAGGTATTGATGAAGCTACAATAGTACAATGGTGAATCTCTTAGCAGTATAAAGTAGTTGGTTTTCAAATATATATGAACTAGGATTTCATAATTTTTATTAGAGGGTCATTTTTTATTCTATGGTCTTCGAGGGAATTGTAGATTGTTCGTATGATAAATGCATTCTCTAAGATATTAATTGATGTGCTTCTCATTTCCTTTATTTTAGTTATGATTAATGATTATACACTTGGGTGGCATAACAACGTGGTGGATGCACTTGCCAGTCATGTTAAATTATGTTAAAATGGCATTTAGACGTAGGATGTCTTTACCTTTATTAGTTTCAAACCTTGTAGTGTTTTTTTTTTTTTTTACACTTTTGATTTAAAAAATCATCATGTTTTCATCCTAAAGCAAATAAGAAAACACATATAACTTAATATACGTTGCTTCTACAAAAAAAAACTTGATTAAATTATAATTTATCTAAATTGTATAGTTAAATATACTATTTTAAAATTTAATAATATTTTTAAAAGTAAAACAGTTGTTGAATCGATTAAAGATATACATTTATAATTAATTGGTTTAACTAGTTTTGAACTAATAATAATTGGATATATATATATATATATATATATATATATTTTAATATTAAATATTATTTTAAATAATTAATTAATATAAGCACATAAACAAGTAAAGTTAAGTTTTAAATTAACATGTAAATATTATATTATACATACTGTATTAAAATAAGAAAAAATAAACTATGCACTTATAGTATGAAGTATTTTTTATATTTTCATCTAAATATATATATATATATATATAATTTTTTGATTTACAATAACTACTTTAAAAGTTAAATTATTAATGATTTCTATTGATTGATAATTTAATTTCTTACATAGACAAGTTACAATCATTAAATTCTTAAAATAATGATAAACAGAAAAAATAACAACAAAGAAATAATAATAATATAATAAATATTATGTACGATAATTATTTTATTTTATTATTATTTAATACTTCATTATCTTCTCACAAGGCATTGAGTAAAATATCCAAACACAAAACACACATATATAATATTTTTATAAATTTACAAGTCCCTATTTAATTTAGAATATATTATTTTATTCAGTTTAAATTTTGGCAAAACCTATTTAAAGCAACAAGTCATTGATTTTATATTAGTGGGGCGTTTAGGTAACAATTTAACTAAGCGATTATTCAATAATTGTTAACACTTATATATAAGTTATTTTTATAGATTATGTTTGTATAAATTTCTCAATAAATATTTATACAAGAAAAAAAATATAAAGGTAAAATAAATTAAATTTCTCACTTAAGTTAAAGTTAAATTATACATATCAAATTAAGAAGGTTTAGTTTAATTAATTAACTAACGTGTGTGAGTATTATAAATTCTTTAATATTTTATAGAATTTCTACGAATAAAAAAAATTAAAATTATACCTAAGTTACGATAAACTTTTGACGAAGTAAAATGAGATAATTTTTATTTAAGTTAAATAAGTTAATTTTAATTTGTAGGAGAACTTTAAATTTTTTTTACAAGTACTTGTTGAGGATGTTTACTCAAATATGAGTATATGACAATAATTAAAGAAAAATGAGGTTAAATTTTATTATATAAACGAAAAACTATTTTCCTAAATCTTAGAAAACTTAATTATTAATTGAAATAAATGGTAAAAAATATGTAAGCATATCATAAACTATAATAAAATATCAATGTGAAGAGATAAAAAATTTCGTTAAAAGAATAAAATATATATATAGAATTATAAGTACTTGCTTATATATTTACTTAACTTTAAATGGTAGTTTTTCTTTTTAAAATTCAATTAAATTTTTTATTTATATGAAAATCCCTACTTATCTAAAGAAATTCATAATTTCCATTTTACATTATATACTCCAACTTATACTATTAGTAAGAATATACAAGTATTTATACTTATTGTGTACAAAAATCTTCATCATATTCTATAAGATATATCTCTTTCCAAAAAATATATATACTCCTGTTGTACAAGATATATGAAATATTGTTTCGTTTTTAAATATTTGGTTAATATGCATGTGTCAGGCTTTTTAGGATCGGATTTTATGTACTCAAAATTTGATGCATTTGGTAAAGTTAATAATGTTGAACTATTTTGATTTTCATCTAACAATTCTCATTCCAGTAAAAAAAAAAAAAACAATTACAATTCTCATTTATCCACATTGAATTCGAATTCCTATTTTTATCCGGGTATTTGGATAAATAAGTAAGTTCTTGTTTATATATGATAAAAAAAGTTATTTAATAATATTTTTCAAAAATCAATTTAGAGAAACATTAAAAATTACAATAAAATATATTAATAATAATTTTAACGAAAAAATTTTATTTTTTATTTTTAACCAATATTTTAAGGTACTAATTGATATTCATCATTTCATAAAAAAATGATATTTTTCTAAAAAAATAAACGAAAATAAATATGTATTGAAGAATCTTACCCCAAAGCCAGGGAAATATATTTAGTATTTACATTACTACATAACATAGACGTGCTTTTACATTTTTTGTGACAATCATGCGATGTATAATATTTTGGAATGAATTGGACCCATTGATGTGATGCATCAAATGGACTAGAGGACCCACAGCCAGTGTGTGTGACCATCAAGATAAGAAAACTATAATCATTACAAAAAAAAATAAAAATGAGTTTACCACGCACACAGCTTAGAAATGGACATGCAAGAACGAAGAAATTGAAAAAAAGAAAAAAAATTAAAAACAATATAATAGGTAATTATTAAACAGTAATAATTTTGTTGGATTGGATAAAGCTGGTCAAACGTTGCTGACTGACACAGGAAGAGAGAAGAAGACGATGAGTAACAAAACCCTATGTTCGTTGTCTTCTGCGCTACTCGCATTATTACAACAACAACAGATAGAGAGGTCCTCCTTCCACTCACTCTATTGGGGAAATGGGACTTGCAAATTTTATCTCTTTTCTACCCTTTTATTTCACTCAAATTACCAAGCCACAAATGTGGGCCATAGGACTTCCTATTAATGTAGAGTGAAAGTAAAAAGTTTGGGAAGAAAAAATATTTTTCTACCAAAAAATACTAATTAAAAAATTATAATATATATATATATATTATAATTTTTTTTATCAAAAACTTTTACACTTTTTGATAATTAAAGAATTACTAGTACTATAAAGTATTGATAATAACTTTTACTTTTAATTTTTTAGCTGCTATTGTCATTACTTTGTCAATATTTTAGAAGATACTTTTAGAAGATTTTATGTAAATATATGTAGCAGGTGTTGATCGATGAAAATAAGCGTTGGAGTTTCATCCACTATCTTTATCTATGTATTGTATGGGCAGTGAAAGCGAAGAGTGAAGCCATCAAAACGTGGGTAGCAAGAGAAGTACTGAGATTACCATTATTATCCCATCTAATACAAAACAATGGTCCCCTCAATGTCAAGGAAACAACATACCTTTTCTGGAAGAGAATGACCAAGCAGTGACCAAACGCATACATCAATTAATAATTATTGGAGCATAAATAACCAAGCAATCCTTTGCCTTAGCCCTCAAATTTCAATCAGGTTTGAATAAAGTGACAATTAACAACAGATACGTAAGTAACTACATACTGCAAATGGTAGCTATGTGTATTTACGGTAATAAAACCAATAATGTCATTTATCACTTTAACTAGGTGGGTATTAATTGCCCTTATTTCTTCCGGAGAAATTATTGTATGGAGCATCATATACTACAGCACTATTTATTGTTTTGGTAAATCTTCATGTGATGTATGTAGTCGAGTTTCTTTAAGTTATAGAAAAAGTTAATAAAATTAAATTATATTTTAGATAGAGATTAAAGCAAATTTATGAATAGACGGTGATTTCAGATTATATTATAAGTAATCAATGTCCTTTTGGTAAATTTGTAAGAATTTCCATAATCATTTTGATGTTCATCTTTAATGGATTTTATCTCATTCCAAAATTTATTCGCAATGAGATTTTCTTTGATTACTTTTTGTTATTTAGTTATTGGTATAAATTATTTATCGATTGATGAATGATCAATTACCAATATTTTTTATTAGAAGATCTAAATAATAATCTTTATTTTTTATTATTAGTGTGTTATTACCAATGATTAAATTTTTTTGTTTGTTAAAAACCAGACTAAGTATAGCAATTTTTTATTTTTTTTAAACTACCTTTTAAAGAAAATTGAATACACTTTTACTTGGACCTTTGATTTACAACTGATAGTTTCTGGAAACAATTTATAAAATTACTACTATAAGTCACTAGCCTTTGGGCCCTTTTTGAGTATTTTTTTTCTTTCAAAAAACTACTACTATAAGTCACCACTCACTTTGAATAATTTAAAAAAAAAACCATTATAAGTTACCACTAAGTCTAACCTCATGAATCACATCAAAATAAGAGAGAGCTAAAGGTTATGCAAGTATAAAAATGTATAACTGAGAATAATTTAAAGAAAATAATTGGTATTATCTATACTAATAAAATATATCTATTTTTTTGATAATTCATCACTTAAGAGTTTCTTAATTAAACATGTTTGGCTTTGAGTAATTATGAAATGTGTGATTTTTTGGAAGTTTTTCAAAAAATGTATGAATGAAGATAAAATATTCTTGAAAATTATTAGTTTGTAGAATCAGTCATTGAACTTGAAATTAGGTAAAATTGATTTTTAAGGTATAAAAAAGAACTATCTAAATAAAGGTTCTGATGCGTGGAGGATTCTGTTCGTTGAGTTTAATGTCACAGCGTCAAGTGTGTGAAAGTCATAGAAAAATTGAAAATTTAGAATGTTACACTAACCATTAAAGTTAGAATTGTATTAAGAGTTTTTTTTTTAATAGAATTGCATCAAGATGATATAACTTTTGTGATCTTCTCCTTTACCATAACTTTTTTCTGCACCTATAAAAAAATAAAAATTGATGTTCATACTTTTACTCCATGATCTTTTATAATGTTACACACGCACCCTTTTGATACTGATTCCTAAAGCCTAGGTAAAAAGCCAATAATGTCGGAACCGCGTTCTCTTGATGACGTTAAACAGCTGAATATCCGCGAATTAAGAAGCAGATCATCATGCACAACCATTTCAATTGGCTTCAATTTCAACCAGTAGTTACCAAATTTGTGCACTGTGAACTTGTCCAATTCAAGAATCAAGCAGGGATCTTAATTGGTATACACTGTACTTAGTAAGGCAGATTGATGCCCACTTTGATTAAGAACAGGATTAATTAAGAGATGCCCTCCTAATCAATCGCATTCACTCCGGTGCTGTAGTTTCTATCAAGGGGGTGCTTTTTGATTTTGGCCGCTTAAATTAGATATATTGTCATTAGAATAATGTAGGCCATGATTCATTTCTAGCATCCAAGAAAATATATGCATCGGTGTATCTCAGTGTTCCACTTTATTGCAAGAGAGGTCAAGTTTGTCCTTATATAACCTTTTGATTAATCATTAAAGAATTGGAGACTCGTTTCTACGTGCCTTACTTGACCAGATCGAATTAATCATCATGCAAAGTCAGATTAATCTTGCTGATGTTAACTTCTAATCACAAAGCACGTGATCGGATCAATCTCACAATATTTCTGGGGTTAGCTAGCTAGAGAAGTAATTTTGGGAATAATTTTTAAAACTATTTTAAGCTTCCTTATCTACATAGATTAAGCTTCCTTATTTTAAGCTGATTCTTAACTATATATATATATTCTTTTTTAAGAAAAGTTTATGGCTAAAACTGGGATATAGTAATACATTTGTTTAAGTCTGAATCTCATAAGCCTTAACGTCAAAGATTGTTTATCTTTATTTATGACATTTTTGGTGGATAAATTTGTTTTCACAAAGTACTAATTAGGTACTCACTCTGTTTCAAAACAATGATCTTGTTAGCTTTTTATTTTTGTTCTAAAATAACAATCTTTTTAGCTTTTTAAAACTATTTTTCCAACAATACTCCTAGACATGATTAAGAACATCAATTAATACTTACATTGAAATGAGATATTGGTCATAAAAATAAGTTAGTGGGTAATAGAATATATTGTTATTGATAGTTAATAGAATAATTTATGACAAAAGTAGATGAAAAATTGAGGATATTTTAATTTAAATGTATATCAATTGAATATTTTTTAATCAATGTGCCACACTCTTAAAAAAATCATTCTTTACTTTGAAACGGAGAGAGAATAGTATGTTGAATACCTAATTATAGTTTATTGTGTAATTCTAGTGCGGGACAAACAAGATTCGCTAGCTGTAATTGCATTAGATTTCACTTGGAACAAGAAAGACTTTGTGTTGAGTTGAACAAAATTTGGGAGCCCGAAGCTCTTGTAAGTTGTAGTATCCCATAAAACACGTTGTATCCTATTCTTAGAGTTATTTAAACTGTGTCTCGGATGCTGTTCCTTTTGTCTACTTTAATAACACCATTGGAACCCCAAACTATTCATGGGTCTGTCCCTCTAATTCTCTCGAAAATCATAACTGGTCCCTGCTCCCTCACTTGCCTTCCTTCCTTCCCTTTTTTCTAACGTACAAGTAACTTCTTGGAGTTGTGTGTGATGAATCATGAAAGTCGAAAGATTGAAGCAGAGCAAGTGGTTGATGCACATTATTCAACTTTTGTTTTGTATGTGAAGGAAATGGCATAGCCATTCTTTTCAATTTCACAAAAAGAGTAAGGGTTCCGCACGCTGATGTAGTATATCGTCATAATCCACCCTCCCAAGTCCCTACCCAACAAACTAAGCATAGTCTTTACTTGCAATTTTATATAGTGATATAGAGATTAACGACAAAAGTTTCAATGAGATATTAACAACTACCGCTGAAGATTGAAGACAAAGAGGACACATTGAACTGATAAATGCGTGTTTTTGTTCTTTTCGATCTCATCAAGTTTACTTAACCGACTGCTACCTGATAATGTTTACCAAATTCTACTATCATGCAACCACTTAATAAATTTTTTTTTGTTACTACATGCAACCACTACTTACATTTTGTGTCGCGTGTTTTAAACTCCAAATTAACAAAAAATAAATGAGTGATGCGTTAGTTTAATTTCAGTTTAATGATTATACACAGGTCATTAGTATAATTTTTTTATACTACCTTAATCAGAAATGATTATTGGTATGATTTTTATAAAAAACAATAAACCTATTACAATATAATTATAGTTTTGTGATTTTTTTAAAGAATAATAATATATAATTGGATAATAGTGTAAAATTGTTATACATGGTATAATGTCTATTTTTTAAATTTTTAAAAATTAATGACTATATACTTAATCGAAAAACTTTTACATTATTAACTAGTTTAATAAAAAAATTCAAAAATTTCACGAACCAACTTATGTACTACACCTCAATTAACCTTTTCATATTTTTACTTTTTTCTGCTTTTCATTTGATATCATAAAGAAATTCTAAACGGTTTAATTGAAGTTTATAAATAATTTATGAGTAAATTATATTTGTGTTTTTTTTTAAATTGCATTTAATATTTCTATCTTTTTTTATATTACTTTTAATCTCCTTTTGTTAACTTCGTTAATTAACGTGAATTGAAATATATGAGCAGACGAAATTGTCCTAACATGTTTGTTACACTCATATCCCCTGTATTTTTTTTAAATTGTACTTGATTCCCCTCTATTTTTTACATTACTTTTACCCTCCTTCTGTTATCGTTGTTAATTAATGTCAATTGAAATATGTGAACAAACGAAATTATCCTAATATGTTTATTAAATACTCAATAACTAATTAATAATTGACCCTATGAATGGACCTTTCTTAAGGCAATAACAATTTTCTCCTTAATATTTGACTCTTATTTCATTGTTGCTAACATTTGAAGAAAATGTAACTCTTGATTGAGACATTATATTAAACGCCTAGTCATCAACAATAAATATTTCAAAGAAAGGACTTAAAAACACAAATGCAGAAGCAAAACACTAAAATTTGAAGTAAAAAACCATATTCAGTTAATAGGCATTGTTGAGAACACATCCAATAAAAATACAGCAGTCAAACGACCCAACACGTACCAACAAAATTGAACTAAAAAAAAGAAGAATAAGGGAGGGTGTTAAGACATGCATACTAACAAGGTAGGTTTAAGTCCAACAAAAAGTTGAAATTACATCCAATTAGAAAAAAAGAATGAAGAGTGTTAAAATATTTTGAGGTTGAAAATGATGTCATGTCTTTTATGAAATTAAGAGGAAGAAGATGAAGTTATTTTAGACATAAATTTTCATTAAAAGTCATGTAACCAATATTTGATTATTTTTTGTTAAATTATTAAACGGTGGTTAGAAGGGAGAAAATTTGAGTATAATGTGAGCTAAACAATTAAGAGATTTTTTGTAAGATGTAAAAAAGGAAGGGTGTCAAGTACAATTTAAAAAAAACACAGGGGGTGCGAGTGTGAGAAAAAAGATGAGTATTTTATACAAATTTTCTTTTAAAGTTATATAACCAGCACGTGCTTATTTTCTGTCAAGTTAAATTATTTAACGATATTTAAGAGATAATCTAAATATAATGTTAATTAAATAATTAAGAGATTTTTTTACCTGATGAAAAAAAAAGAATGTTGAGTGTAATTTGAAAGGACAACATTTGGGTACACGAGGTCTAGAAAGGACAAAGATTATGTTGAAAAAGGATAATTTCTTGGGGTTTGAATACGATTTACAAGCCCAAGAGTATTACCCTCCACTTTGTCCGGTTGTGGGCTAAACATAGTTGATGTGCTGAGGATCAGTTTCAGAACCAAAAACAAAAAAAGGGGCAAAAACGAACCCAAGAAAAGAAAATAAAAGAAAAAAGAAAGAAAATGGGGTTAACACTCAATGCATGCATTTGCCATTGCTAACTCATTAATGTTGATTTTGGCATGTATCCATGGATGCACTCATGCGCATACCCCTTCTCTGTCAAGTATAAACTCCCACTAACTTTGTCTAGGCTTGGAATTGGAAAGGAACCATTGCATGTCATTCTTCTTGTATATCTTTCTCGTATAAAGTATGAAATTAAATTTGTGAGATAACATCGACATAATGATGTGGTATAAAAGTGATTGGTGAGACGATGTATGCCTTTTATTGAACCTTTTTATATTTGTTTTTGACGCAAGGTTGGGAATTAAGAAAGTGATGTTTCCTAGGCCAGGAACTGGTGTTTGTGTGTCGAGGCACGTTTGGCTTATAATTTGTAAATTATAAGTTGTCAATATATTTTTTACCTGCTTAAAAAATAGCTTGAGACAGAAAAATATCCTTAAATATATATATATATATATATATATATATATATATTATATTTTTAAATAAATTATTTATGATTAAACAGAGTTCTTCAAATTAGCATGTGTATATTGTTATATAGATATGTTACGTCATAACGTAACTTTGGAAGCTTTTATTTGTGTTTTTCTGTTGAAAAGCCTATTGGGACGTTGACCCTTATTGTGACATGGATATGGTAATTCAGTAGTTTTTTTTTTTTTTTTTCAAAAGATACCTTTTCAATGTATCTTTCTTCTTTTAATTTTTTCCGGTAAGGAAAGAGACATTTGATTATTGCAAATCAAATAGGCACTTGCAAGATATGCTTTCAATTTTTACCAATGCCAGATTAATTTATTTTCCATTGCTTGCCCTATTCTGCCCCAGCCCAATCTCCATTCCCATCTTTGTGATACGTGTTTTTTCTTTTAACTGCAAGCTAGATATTGAAATATCATTATTATTTTTAGTTCATAACACAATTTTTTTATATTGTTTTTAGATACTTACAAGAACACACTTTATTGACAAAAAATAACCGTGTGGAAACATGATAACAACAAGAAAAGCCATGCCCAATTACTGAAATTGAAAGAGTTAGAAGATATCCTATTTTCTCTAGAAAACGTGAAAATCTACATGGTGACTCATGACGACAATATAATACATGTCATTCACTACTCGATTACAAAACTGAGTACTCCTCCAACTCGATTTAGGATCCTTAACCCCAATTATTAATAATCATTGGCTTAAAGGTCCTAAGCACGATTACAAAGTGGATTACCTAGATGATAGTTAGTGCACTTAGGCTTAAGAATTCAAGGTCCAACAAGATTAGTATATAAAGGGAAGAACTATCGGGTAAAAATCATTGTTCATTTGAATATACTCTTACTATTGAGTTTGTAGCTCTGAATCGAACCCTCACTTAAGCATTGAAATACCTTTTGCAGCTACCCCATTCGACGTCAAGGCACACGCCAAGACAAAGGTGGAAAGGATACTATCCAGTCAATCTCTGACAGGAACATTTTGGTGGCCACCATGGAATCAAATGACATAGATCCCAACACTGATAAGCTATGGCAGTAACCAGAATAGGAATGAACACAATAGGAATGGAATAACCAATGAATCAACAAAACAATAAGGTACACATGGAAGACTAGATTGACTTGTCTTTGATCATGAGGCAATTGCATGCACAAGTTTTCAAGATGTGTCGCCACCATGCCAAAGAGGTCTTGCGTCACCAGCGACTGCGACTCTTGCAAGGTGGAATGTAGCAGAAATGGAGTGTTTTCATTGGCCACATTGGTGAAGATCTATCCAGACAACATGGACGAACATGTTCTATACCATATCAGCTTGGAGCATGGATTCAATGTGTTGGTGATGGTGGTTCCATTTGACGTTCCTGGCAAAAAGTGCATCAGCACGGAGTGCCCAAAGGATCCAAATAGGATTTGTCCACCAAAGTTGAGGTGAAAGAAAATAGGCAAGCAGTGGCATGTCAGATGCTTGTGTTGTGTTCAATTACACGATAAAAGATGTTTTGTTGCATTGGAGAATTGAATTTGTGTGAGCCAAGTGAGTACACTTAGATATTTAGGAAGACATTCCTTAAGGGCCTTCAACCTCCCTTGCATTGGTGATAACACAACTACATTTGAGTGTTCTTCAACGGACTACAACATTGTTTTTTGTCCTGATATTGAAAGGATAAACTGGTTGGCTTGGGTTCTGGGGTAATGGTAACAAACATTATATTGCATTAATTGTTTGCAATTGTGGTTTTAGCTACTATTTTATTTTTTGTTAGTTTTATAATACTGGTTATGTTCAAAAGAAAGTGGAACCATACTCAAAATCCAACTGCAAGTGAGGTAGGAATTTCTTTATTAAGTCCTAATGGCAACATGTCAATCCCACTTCAAGTTTTTAAGACAGCTATCGACAATTTTAGTGAAGAAAACCTCTTAGGAAGGGCAATTTTGGCATTGTTTACAAAGGACAGTTGCCTAATGGAACAAATATTGTAGTAAAAAAGATGTTAGATTAAAGGAAAATGAATGAGTTCAAAGTTGAAATTGACATGCTTAATAAGGTTTGACACCGGAATGTAGTTGAACTCTTGGGGTGTTGCTTGAATGAAAGTGAAAGACTTTTGATGTATGAGTATATTCCTTGGGGTTCTTTTAAAAAATATCTGGTAAATTGGAAAAATGAAGTTGGACCATTAGAGTAGAAGACAAGGCTTGATATTGCCTTGGATGTTGCTAGGAGGAGTGAATACTACTATGGTTTGATGGGAAAATTTTTTGTCCACATGGATATAAAAACATTGAACATTTAATTGGGAAATAAAATGTGTGATAAAGTATCAGACTTTGGATTAGTTTGGGTTGTTCTTGAAGGAAAGAACTTATGTGAAACTTAAGTAATTACTGGAACCTCTGGCTATACAACCTAGAGTATGTATTCCAGAAACAATTTACAACAAAATTAGATGTATATAGCTTTGGATGTATTCTTATGGAAATGATAATTGGAAGGAAATTATTTGATAACAATAAATCAGATGAGGAACACTACCTTGTTACATGGTTCGAAATGAAGCTACCAAAAGGGATGACGAGCAATTCATTTTGAGACATCATTGACCAAACCATTGTACTTGATGAAGAAACCATGACCAATATTGACATTGTTGCAAAGCTAGCAAGGTGTTGCTATTTAAAGCACCCCGATCAGTGTTCTAATATGGGTCAGTTGTTGAATGCATTATCACGTCTTGTTAAGGAGTACATCCCTTTAGAAACATATGTTGATAGAATATATAAAGTTGATGCCAATGATACACCATTAACATATGTAAATGAATTGTACCAGGATGTTAAAGGAAAAGCCATAGTCTTGGAAACAAATGCATCAGTGACTCATCCATCGATGTTGTTGGTCCCTCTCACTAAGGTTGATTGTTCTATTACCATGATTTACTTGTAATTTGTCATACATGGAGCAACACTAACAGGTCTTGAATATGATGCCAATGAAAATTTGATTTTCCATTAAACTTCACCATCTCAAACACCTGCAGAAGAATGATTCATTTAAATCTATGAAGAGAATTCAACTAAGTATACATGTTAAATGCTTCACAAGATGGAATGAAGCCACTAGCCAAGAGTGAAAGGATGATTGTTCATGTATCAAATATATGTAAGTTGGTGTTGTTTGCAACAAAGGTTTATGCCTCAGTTGCAAGTAGATCATTGGCAATCATTGTTTCAACCTATAGGTTGTGATGAAAGAATTGATATCTTAAGGTATATGTCTTTTTTATGTAGAATTCATGAAGGGTAGCATCAACAAGCAGTTATGAAAATAAAGATCACTAATGTTAGTATGAGTCTATTGCAAAGCAAAAGTGGCCAAAGGTGGTGTTTTACTATTATGCAGCTGATGCATAGGACCAATGAATTTTGTAGGAAAACAAAAAATGCCTTTTTCTAGTAGTTAGTTACAAAACTATAATGATTAATTATGGTCCTTTGATATTTTATGTGATTTTATTTCTAGAATACAAACTAATGATGATGTGCTGAAAATATGATTTACATAGGTTTCAACCACATATTCTTATTGATGCGAGCAAGATAAACATGACAACTATTGTACTAGGCTTCAAAATATCCATGTCAATCATGATTCCCCTAACATCCATGCAAAAAATGGCTTATCCCGAGGGTAAAAATAGTTGCAACCTGTCCTCCATGTGAATCAAATTCACAAGATTTAACTGCCTGGGGTTTGACCTCAACTAGGGCCTTTTCTACTAAATCTGCTTTTTCTTTGGTTGCAAATAGTTTTAATGGGAATAAGCTTTTCAACTGGAATATTGTGTGGCATTGGGAAGGTCCTTAGAAGCTGCGTATGTTCTTTTGGTCTCTTATTAATGGAGGTTTAAAGACTAACATCAAAAGATATGATTATGGCTTTTCAAATAATGATGTTTGTGCTATTTATGGTAATCAACAGGAAACAAATGTGCATCTTTTTAGAGATTTTTTTTTTGCTACAGAGGTTTGGAATACAATCAAGGTTTGCAATATGGATCATATTGATGTAGATTTCAAGAACTGATCTTTTTTAATCTTAAAGAGTAGAATATTAGGTTTTTTAAAGACCACATGAAGGTTTTTGCAAATTTAGTGTAGATGGTTCAGTGAAGAATGATGGCCATTTAGCAACTGGTGGTGGTGTTCTTAGAGATGACCAAGGGAACTGGATTAGGGTTTTTCTAATAATCTAGGGGTTTGCAGTGTTCTATAAGTTGAGTTAACAACTATTGTTCAAGCTTTAGAGTTGGCGTGACATAAAGGAATTAGAAGATTATGTATTGAGAGTGATTCAACGATTTAGTGTTTACCTTATCAATGAAATGAATTCACCTAAACACATTTATGCTAATCTAATTTGTAGAATTCAGACTTGGTGCAAAAAAGATTGGTTGATTTACTTCCATCACTCATTTAGAGAAGGCAACTATGCAATAGATTTGTTAGCTGGTCAGGAGCACAATATTCCGTTGGGAATTCAGCAGCTTGAGGTTCCCCCATTTGGTTTAAAGTTTCTTTTATGGATTGATTTTGTTGGGACTATTTTTCCCCGTAGAGTTCATTTGTAGTGGTTGATTCCCCCTTTCCTCATAAAAAAAATACGAAGGTAATGTTGAGTGCTATAATGTGTTGTATTTATGGTCACAATTGTCTATGATGTTGAGTACAACTTTCAATTTCTTGTATCTATCAGGTTGTTGAAATTGTTTTTAAGTATTAATCAACATGAATATCATAGAACATTACTGACAAGGTAGTATACATTCAAAGTCCTGCAGATAAAACCTCCAAAATATCACAACCTGTAAGTTTCCTTAACACTTGTTTATCTATTTCAATTTACTCACATCTTTCTATTAACTCAGTTCCTATGATTGAAAATAAATGGAGGTCATATCAAGGTAATTTTTTCTTGTCTTAAACTTTTCTCTTTTGAAAAGGTGAACAAGCATATGAAGTAGCCTATTTATGTCTACTATCAGCTTGTCAACTTCTACCAGAATCATCATCAACATGTAATAACCTTTTTTTTCTCATTCATCTTACATTCTTTTGTTTTGTTTCAATTCCACATTAGCGAAGTATACTAGATAAGTATTCAACAAGGACGCTGAATATCTGTCCGAACTCACAATGACAATATAACACATGTCGTTCACTACTCGATTACAAAGCCGAGTACCCCCTTGACCTAGTTTAAGACCTTTAACCCCAGTTATTGATAATCATTGACTTAAGGGTCCTAAGTATGATTATAGAGTGTATTACCTAGATGATAATCCATGCACTCAGGTCCAAGAATTTAAGACCCAACAAGTATAAATGGAAGAACCACGAGGTAAAAATCACCATTCATTTGAATATACTCTTGCTATTGAATTTATAGCTTTGAGCTAAACTTTCACTTGAGCGTCAAAGTACCTTTTGTAAATATCACCCATTCAGCGTCAAGGCACACACCAACAAGCTATTATTACAAAAATGGGTAAATACAACCAACTATCATAAGACGAAGATGAATTACAAGTGAAAGATAGACTATTCGATATGGTTGAAGACCCTTCGGCAGAACCAACAATATTCGATCCATGTGTAATAGAAACACCAATTTACCCCAAAGCTGTGGTGGTTGCCCAATCT
Source organism: Glycine max (assembly GCF_000004515.6). Lineage (NCBI taxonomy): Eukaryota > Viridiplantae > Streptophyta > Magnoliopsida > Fabales > Fabaceae > Glycine > Glycine max. Next base: position 13,253,232 of record NC_038253.2, on the reverse strand, counting down.
ATGTCGAGTCCATTCTTTCCTTCCCTTTTAGCTCAGCTTAGCTATATATAAGTCTTCTCTTAGCTCAGCTTAGCTATATATAAGTCTTCTCCATGTGGCCCGCATATAGTATACAATAACACCACCATTGTGTTTAAGCACGCAAGTAATTATGCCATTGACATGCTAAAGTTTCGAAAAGGTGCTCCTTCAAAATATTAACGGGATGGGATTAATGGGAAGTGCATTAATTAAGAGGAACTAAGCTTATTTAGTTATTTATCCTTTGTTAGATGTTTGTGTTTTCCCGTGGCAAATCCATGACTTATTTCACGTTTAAGTGTCAGCAAATATCTGCAAAGGGTAATGGCTTTTGGCAGTTTAGAAGGCAAGTTATGTTCGTCTGTTTCTATGAGTGGGATTTTGTAAAACTATTTTAGTTTATATATTTCATAAAATAAATATTTATTTCACATAATTACAATTTATAATAACAAAATTGTATGTTATTTGAAATTATAATTTAGTATTAACATTTAAAATTTCTAAAATTTTCATAATTTAAAACTGATCACAACCATGGCATTCACAGCCTTAGTTGCTAAAAGATAAATTCTTCACTAATTTAGTCGCCTATGATTAATGAAATGCTAAAAGTAAAATTTATATGTACCAATAATTAACAATCTCACCTACCCTTAATTTTGATCAAGAAAACTCCATTATGTCAAATTTCAGGTCAAGACTAAGTCTTATCCAAGGTGTAGTTTGCTTTACTAATTGTTTTCTAAATCAGTCTTGATTGAATCAAATTAATGTAGTCTTATCCAATTTTAATTAGTTACCCGTTTACTTGATTAAATCATCTGATTTAATGCATGGAATCTTATCCAGTCTCACTTTATAATCAAGAAAAAGTTTCATCCAACTTTCTAATCTCCACCATGCGGAAATCATCCCATACTCAGCTTCCGGTACTTTGCACTAGTAGTTAAATATGGAGTAAAACTTATACGATGTATTATTAATGAATAATATGACATGATTCTTCAACTACTTATTTTTGTTTTTTAATATATTTTATGTAGTTTTTCATTTAAAATATATTTCATATATCATTTATTAAAAAGTATGGGTTGCATAAGAAATAAAGGAATAAGGAGCTTTTCTAATCAGAAATATTTGTAACATTTGACACTTTTTTTAATATTTTTTGTGATTGATTTAAATTTATTAGAACTTGAAAATCATTAATTTAGTGAGTGTCACTTCTTATTTAATAATTCTCTCTCTTAATCTAAATTTGAAACACATTAAAATTTGTGATTTCTAACAAATTTTAGTCAATTACTAGGAGAGTATTATAAAGAAAGTGAGATAAAGTGTCATTAGTATTTCTAAAAAATCATATTAAATATTTTTTTTTCATTTGCAATGAAAATTAAGGAGTGTATTTGTTTTAAGTTTAACATCCAAAAACCTCAAATATGAATTAAACCCATGAGATAAACTTACAAATTGATCTCAACATTCAGAGTGTATTGTTTTTAATTTAAAATTTCATTCATGACATTTTTACATTTTAGAAAGACTAATTCAAAATATAATTTTATATTTCAATTAGCCTTTCTAGTATGTAAAAGAGGTGTTGCGAGGAATTTATAAGAGAAAAAAAATAAACACTATCAATCCCATTGTTGAAATCCAATTTCAAGACGAAGACTAGGGTGAGAAAGGAAAACTCGTCGCCTACTGAGTGTGAGTTTGATTTTTTTTCTTGTTTTCCCATTTTACCTCTGCCCACCCTTCTACCCTCCTCATTCTCCGCCTCTCCACTCACCCACCATCTTTATCTTGTGAAATATTTTTTTTGCTCCCCTAATTATTTTTCTAGTTTCGCTCCTGATCGCAAGTCACCTCTTCGTGTTGTCACCGCCACCTTTGCTATGCCACCGCTACCAACCAAGGCCTTCGCATCTCCACCCACCCTTTTTGCAATCTACTAGGTGTGGAAATTTGTGCTGAGAATTGTGAACAAAAGACAATGATAAATCCAAACTTTATTTTGTTAGATTTGTGATTGATTTGTGTTATCTGAGTTTAAGAGCCACAATCACTCCCCCTTAGCATCCCTTTGAAATCAACAACTTTTGCAAATCAACGTTGGTGGCTCCAAGCATGGGAGCACGACGGTCGTACAATGCAAGCTTGGTCAATGACGGTTGTGGTGATTGGATGCGCTACTATGTCGTGGTTGTAGGTTTTGGGATTGCAAATTTTTTTTTAGATTTGAGAAAAAGGGATGGTTTGCGATTTTCAGATCTGAGAAATGGAGGGTGCTTGTGGTGGTGTCACCACTGTAGGCTTGGAAGGGAGTCGTTGTGGTGACAATTTTGTCGTTGTCATTGTCATTGTCGGCGTGGTGGTTGCATGTGTTGTGGTCATTGGCTTGAAAGGAAGATTTGTTGCGGTGTTGTCATGGTTGTTGTCACTGTAGTTGGTTTCTGTTGATGTTGTCACTGTGATGATTGCGGTGGTGTCATCGATGTTGGCTCTTTGTGCTAGTGCATGGGAGAGATGGGGACAGAGGACAAAGTTGAAAAATGAGGAAAGGGAGATAAAATAAGAAAAAAGAAAAAGAGAAAAATAAAGAATAATCTTGGCCTTTGATTAAAAATATTATATATTCAATGGTTATAAAATACTCACTCACGATAGGCAACGAGTTTTCCTTTCCCACCTTAGTCTTTGTCCAATTTCAAAACTGCCTTTAAACCCTAAACGTAGAAATGAAATGCCCAATATCAACCTTGCCCAAATCCATACTAAATAAACCACTTTTGTTTACAATTAGTAGCAACCCAATGAATTTGAATCATGCACCTCCCATAAATGTTTGAAAAGACTATAATATTCTAATACCTTCCTTTGATTAATTGTAGTCCTAAGACCTGCCATGACACCTCTCTTATAATGAATGATTTTGGAAACCTTATCTCTATATCGAAATGGTCATTCAGAAGGTAAAAATTACCTTTTAGAATGATCATTTTGGAATGGGAGTTCCTGGTGAAAGGATTATATTTGTCCACACCCATAAAATGAAAAGTGCATGATACAAGTTAAGTTAGGAGGTGTAGAATTCAAATGCCCCCAATTTAAATAGCTGGTGTATCCACCCTGGTAGGTCCATTTTAACGAGTCAAAAATCCAAATCACTCACTATAAACTAAATCAATGAAATAAAAGAATGCATTCGAAGGCAAAACAAATTCCTTGAAGTTCAAGCATCATCAAGAAGCCATAAAAAACAAAACAACTCTTTAACATGAAACAACAGAAGGTTCAAGAATCCGCACGGTGTGCATAAGTTTGAGCAGCAGCAAGGAACAAAGCACCAGTTCCAGAGCCACCATGCGAATGTTCAACGATGACATTGTCTGAGAGATCCTTGCCGAGCATTTCCCAGATGCTGCTATGAAGGTAGTTTCTAAAGATGCGATAGTGCTCATAAAGCCCTCCTTCCACAGTCACCACACTCTTTCTGTTCTCAACTCTCCCAAGCTTCTTGATTATCCCCACGATTCCGGCTCCGGCTAGGCGTGCACCACGCTCCGTCACTATGTCACACACCTCTGCCACCATTTCTCTTGCCATTAGGCTACAACTATCGATCTGCATGTGTTTCGTTCAATTTCAATTCATATTAATTCATTTCTTGCTTCTTCTTTTTTTTACCATGCATGTATTAATGTTATAAAAAAGATAAATGTTAACCAATATCTTAAAAATGTTAGTTAAGAAACTTAAAGTAAAAATGTGTTGTCTAGGATTATTTTTGCATTTTTTTATGACTTTCATATTAAATATATTTTTTTTAATTTTTTAACCAATGTCCTAAGAATATTATTTAGCATGATTCTATAAAAAAAAAAAATGAAAATCTTACATCAAAAATCTCGCTGAGTTTCTCACTCACTATTTCACGATCCTCGGACATGTCTTGATGCATAGCTGCCATATCTGGAGACCTACACAAAGTCACAAATATTCAGTCTTCATTATTTGAATTACAAGTACTCTTCATTCACGCAAAGACAACAATTGAAGACGACACCTTATTGAAAAAATTCCACATATCATAATGTCCTAAAGGTTGTAATTAAAGACAACGTTGTAACAAAATCTTATAAGGACATATTCTAAATCAATTTTTATCTAAAATCAATTTCATTAAAAAAAAAACAATTTTGACCTAAGCACATATTGAAAAACCTTGCAATAAAGTGATCTAGGCTTGCAATACGAGGTACTAATTGTGGACTTAAATACCTTAGTAAGTATGGAGTCATTAACTTTGGAGGCACGTTGCTTCCAAATAAGGCTGTTTCTCGGGCCAACTTTAACAAGACCTGTCTCACAACTTCTCCCAAATACATTCCTGAAATAAGCTTTTCGAAAATCTGAGATGAGGTAAGAAAAAAAAACCAGAAGAGTCAGTGGCCAATTCTAGATGATTAATTTCGAATTACGAATTACAAGGGTTAATACACAACAGTGATTTTAGGAGCTATATACCTCGCGACCAGGATTTGAGCTTTCAGCATCTACACTCGCATCAAATGATGTTAAAGGAAGATGAGGAGAATTGAACTTTCCCCACTCCATGCTAATTACCTGCAATACTACACCCGAATTAATCATTTAAGTTGCTTAATTCACAGTTGACAAATCGTATGCGTTCATGCCGATAAATTATTATATGGTTCAGAACTCTTATAATCATAACTAATCTCTCCATGACATGCAGTTCAATGTTATTAATTTTTTTGAAAACTCGGCTGTATGTTTTCTAAGAATTATTCAAAACCTGAAATATGCAGCGATCTAAGACTATCTAAAAATTTTTCGTGCATGACTGACCTGGGTAGGTGTTATAATAGTTACTTCATCCATTCCTTTTCGTTTGTTTTTAAGATTATTACGTAGGAATCAATAAATGCAATAATTTTTTATTTTAATAAAATAGTTGAGTTTTTTTTTTACTGAACATTTTATCTTTTTTTCTTGACTCAACAATTAATACATGTGTATATTAAATTAAAAGCTAGGAGACAAATAATAATAATATAATTTATACTTCCTCTCTTCTCAAATATAAACAACAAAAATTTCTTATTTTTTGTCTCAAATATAAATAAATTTCAATCATCTTTACCTTATTTAACTAGAGTATCTCCAAATTATTGTTCATTAGTCAATTAACATCAAAAACTTTTTTTAATGCTTAATATTAAGTTTCAATAAATGATAATTTATGAAAAATATTTATTTTTCAATGGAAAAGAACATAATTTAATGAAATTAACTAATTTTCTGAGTGTAAAAATATACTTTTTTTGTGTGCTAATAATTGAGATCAGATGAAATAAAAGAATAGTTAATGTGGTATTAAATTTTATATATGGCATAAATATGATTTTTTTCTCTAAAAAATTGGACAATTAAAAAGAAATGAAGACATTATTAACTAACCAGCTCGCTTGAATTGGGAGATTGTGTAAGGTCATTAGCAACTTCTTCTGCCGATTCTACATAAGCGGCGTTTGTGTTCATGCCAAGGGTAATTGCAGCCACGCTCTCTCTGTTATAGTATCTTCCACCGGCCAAACCTCCGATAGTTTCATCAACCTATTCAGTGTGAATGTTTTGAATCTGCTGTAGTTTCAGTCATGGAAAGACAAAAAAAGACCCATGAAAATGTAACATTTATACAATTAATTGATAGAGCCACTAACCAGTGAAGAAACATGCATTTTCATTCCATGATTAGTCAATGCTTTATTAAGGTCTTTCACCATTCCTTTGCGAACCTGGTATACCACAATATGAATGTCTTAGTCTTGCAACATTCAAAGGGTTCAATTATTCTATGATAAGTCTTGGCTAGGATTAGAATTCAATTGAACAATCAATTTAATTAGGCAACCCAATTCAATAAAAAAGAAAATGACTTAAATTAGTTTTGGGCTCAAACTTGTTCATCTTATTGATTGAACTTAATGAACTTGCATCCACTTTAGTTTAATTAAATATGTCAAGTTTAATGCGTTAAGCTCAAATTTGTCATTTAGTAAAATTCAATTTTTACATATATTTAATTTAAATAGTTTAGTTAAACTAAAAATACAATTAAGTGTTAATATATATTTTCTTAATTAGATTATTATCCTGATTAAAAGTATTGATATAATTATACATCATGCTAAGGTTAGCTAGTGCATAACTAACAAGATAAGTAAGTAAAAGTGAAAAAAGATTATACTGTTTAACAAAGACCTATAACCTAGTCTACATCAAACTTAAGTTAGATTAGATCTTTTCTAAAAATAAATTAAGTCAAACTCAAATCATATATATTTAACCTAGGATAAATTTAGATCCGACAAAGCCTGACTCGACTAAACTTATTTTAATCCCTACAAATAAGTCAAATTTTTAATTCATCATTAAACTGAGATGTTACCAAAATCACAAGCCACCTCGACTCATTCCATGACTATTAAGTCTATAGTCTTGACACATTTTTAAGAACTTTTGAATTTTACTAATCTATCTGTTAAACTGAGATTTTAGCAAATAAATCACATGTATAAAAATTTTATATCCCCAAATAACTACCTTATTTTAATGAGTATTTTTTTAAGAAAATATATATAAATAAATTCTGACAATAAGATTAGATAAATATTTTTTGCAATAAGATTCTTAAAAAAAAAATAATTAGTGATGTATCCATACAAGACTTGTTGCAATAAGTAAATACCTTGCCTATCTACATGATACATAATATATATATATATATATATATATATATATATATATATATATATATATATATATATATAAGATGTATGTATGTACATTACAAAACAAAACAGGTGGAGTCAGTGCACTCAACTGGGTTGTTTGCGCTTTTCCGTTGAAATGTTGTGGCCGCAAAAGGCAAAACTTCGTCCACTGGATATGACAAGGTGAAGCCCAATTTCTTCTTTTTGGCGGGTGCACCATCTTGAATCTCAGGATGCAACGAAACAAACTTAGCTATCTCTGTAGCTACGTAATCAGTTATTTCCTGTTAAGAAAAAACTGTCACGTGTGCTTTGGGCATTATAATTCATAGATTCACATCAATCAAATTAAGAAAATAACATGTATGCAAAAGCAAAATGATAAGTTATGCCATGTCAATAATTTTCTATCCATACCGCTGGGAAAGTAATTATTTCATTAGAGAAACTGAATTTTTATTTTTTAAGGTAAAAGTACCTCAGAAGCACCAGCCAAGACAGCATCAGGGATGGAAATCTCTTCTCTTTGTAACGCAGAGATAGGCATACTCTTTCCTCCTAGCCGTGCACACAACATCAACAAATGCTTTCCTTGCAAATTAACCCCATAAAAAAATCCTTCCTCATCTCTGCCACATGCCAATGCATTTTATCATTATTTTTAAAATAAGCATTAAATTGCATATTCACTACGATAAATACTAACTGATTAGAGTTAATATTTTGTTCTTAGTTAGTAAATCAACAAGTGGTTAGTTTAAGTGAAATTAGACTCGATTTCCGATCTCAAATTCAAGAGAAAAAATATTACTAAAAAGAGAGATCACTAAAGATATTCAATGAGGTTTCCGAACTGCACCAATATCATTATGACAAAAAAATATGTGAATTACCCAAGTGGGAGTGATGTAACATTGGAGATCACCATGTTGAGAGTGGAGTTTTCATCGGAAGAACCAAGAGAGACTTTCATGTTAGAGACAAAATCATCAGCAACCTGCCAAAGTTTAGTTACTGGGGTGGCACATTCCCTAGCGAATTTTCGAATAATTTGCTTTGTTTTCCACAACTGTTGCTCTTTCCATCGCTTCCACCTTCTGATCAATACCCCTACTACTACCAGCGCAAGAGTTGTTGTGCTCACTGCCACCACCACATTTTTCCTCATCCTTCAACAATGATAATCAAATCTAAGATCGGAGAAAGTTAATTAATAAATGCTTTTGTTATATTATTGTGGATCAATTTGCCTGAAAAAAAGAAAAACAAAAGTTCTCGGGGTATGAAAAAATCAAAATAACTGAAATCCGTTTATGTAGTATATACAGGAAGGAACGAGTATCAAGGGATTGAGATTTCATTCACATAAATGGGCTAACCACCTTAGGAGTATGCCTGGCCCATTACTTCAGTAACTCAGGCTTGGGCTTATGGAACAATAACAATGGTCCATAGCACTTTCATGGTGCAGCTGATTTCTTAGTGTGACTAATGTTTATTTTCAAATATTTATTTTGATCTAAAAGATAATTTTATAAAAAGACCTACAATTTTGGTATTGACACGTAAAAAATTTGTTTAAATAAATGATAAAATTACACTTTAATTAATTATAATATCACTTTTTTATCTATTCCCATACAAATCTTTATTTATATTTAAAAATATTATACTAACACTTTTTTTTAATATTTTAAAATATATAACGTTCTTTTATATATTACACTAGTATCTTTTATAAAAAAAAAATATTTATATAATTTCACGAAACTTCATAACTGATTAGTGAATGTATGTCTGTTGCCTACGTCTCAAGTAATAATTATGGGTGCCTAAAAGTCTTGTTGTCGTCAATTATGTTAATCTGTCTATTCCTAATCTTCTTTGCTTGTAGCACTACAAAAGCTACTTTTTGAGTCACGTAGCAAAATCCCTTTCACATAAAGATTTGGAAAATACCTTCAACATACAGATTATGGATATCTAAAGTTTGAAATGTGGCTTACAGAAAGTTGACAGGTGTTGGACATGGACCAACGTGTCAAATCTTTGGTGCTGAACCTTTTTGAACAATTCATGGAAAAAAAGTTGCTAACTTTAGATGCACATGAATTAACTCAGGAGAAAATTATTTTCTTTAGATGGACCCAATATTAATAAAGCTACTTTTTGCTCGTTTATACCCTTGTGCGCTTAAAACCCTCTCAAGTCTCAAGTCAATATATATGTCCTTGCCTTGCCCTACAGCTACAGTTCTAGCACTAGCTGCATGAAGATATGTTTCCTGTATTGCATAAAGCGAAAACAAAACTTGTATACAAGAAATTAAATTATAAATATGTAGTTGCATTATACTAGCTGAAAGAAAATTTTGATTAGATCACTAAACCATTATATTTATTTAGAATGTTTGGAAGTTCCTCCTTTTATATTACTTCCAGTTTTTGGACAAAGTAGCTAGCTAAGTGATTTAGAATTTAGAGATTGACGCGCACATCGTTCCATTATTTGATGACTTCAGAAAATAAAAATTATTATCAATATCATTTTATTACGTTATTTTATACTATTTTTAAATGCTAATAAAATACTTTTCTCTGAAGAAAAAACTGATAATAAAATACTTATTTCCAATGAAATAAAGTATAAAAATATTTTATCAATATCAATACATTCCATTTTTCTTATAACGAACAACCACGTTTAAGTTGGGCGTGGGGACATAATATATGTTATTTATAAAGGTACCCGCACTTTTTTTTTATTCTTCTTTTCTTTTTTTATAGAATAAGGTAACCGCACCTAAAAAAAAGAGATTTATTATTATATACGCATACCCATTTTTTTTTTATCTCATTCATTTTTTTTAACACAATCTATTACATCAATATATTTAAATGAGTATTGACAAAATTATTTTTAAATAAAATTAGTTTTGATTGAAACAATTTTTTAATAATGTAATTTATGTTTGGATATTTTTACTATTAAAATAAATCATTAGTAAAATTTAGTATTTTTATTATCTAATATAAAAGTTATCTAAAGGCTAATTTCAATTTAGAATCAATTCTAGAGTCATAATCAATTCCTTAGTAAAGCTAACAATGTATTTTGTTTAGAGGAGATAAATAAAATAGATGGAAATAAAAAAATAAAAAATAGAGTAGAAATAAAATGATATATTATGTTGCTTGTTTTAAATAGGAAGAAATATAGTAGAAATAATATTGTAAAATTATTTGGTATGAATCAGATAGGAATGAGAGAATTAAATTGAAACACAAAAATATCATTATGCCCTTATGTGAATAGTTCTGATAGGCAAAAAAAAAAATCGATTATAAATCACAAAAAACGATTATTTTGATAAAAAAATAATTGTTTCTTAACTACAAATAATTAATTTTTACTGTTTAAGATAATTTTAATATGAAGAGAGAAAATTATTTTACGAATCTCAACTTTTAAAGTTAACTCTCTTCCAAATTATCCTATCAAACTTGGATATCTCAGTCTGTCTTCCATATTTTATTTCTCTTTGCTGAACCGGATACAACCTAAAAATGTAAAAATTTACCTAACATCGTTTTAATTAGTGTTTCAACGTAATTATAACAAATTCAACGTGAAATCAAATAAGCAATACAACGTCTATATTTTTTTTTTCTCTCTTTTTTCTTTCTTCACATGTCCCAAAATGGAGTATACACTGATTTTTTTTCCTATTTTATTATTATAAGAAAATCGCTCTAAAGTTTTGTCGATTATTGTAATTTGCCATCAACAAAAGATGTCGCATTCCTTGAACAGACGTTCTCTTATAAAAATATAGACATATTGGATTTTGAGATATATACACCCCAAAGTTGGTTGAGCGTTGTTGTCGTAAAGTTGGAGTTATTGACAAAGAAGAAAACGTCAGCACAAAAGGACAAAAACAAAAGAGCATGGAATAAGACAGAGAATATATACCCACTTTGCACCTCATTTTATATTTACTTTTTACTTTTAAAAAAATAAATAAATTGAATACTTATAAGTGAACAAATATTTTATCATAAATACTTATCAGGAAGCAAATAAATGTGTAAGTTAATATTTCAGTTTTTTTATGACAAATACCATAAATTTATAATAATTCACATACAATTTGTCCAAAAAATCCCCTTCATAATCAATATTTTAGTTTATAAGTAATTTTGAGTTTCAACATTAAATAGTTTTCTGTGTTAAATATTCAATGGGTGGATTTTGTCATTGATAATCGTTCTATTTAGTTTGAGAAAAAAAATTGTCTTTTTGTAAAAAAAATACTTATGATTTCTAAGTAATAAATGATCTTCTTTTTTACCAAAGAAAAATAATCTTAATATTATTAGTAAAGATCATATTATATTCTTAACTTTTTATCATAATATTTTTTTTCAAATAAGTTATATTTTCCATTAAAAAAATCAATAAATTAATTTCTAGTTAAATTATTACAATAACTGATTGATTTAAATATAAAATCACCATTAAGCGCATGAATAAACTCACGCATGATTGTTTTACCTTAATAAGATGTTTGAATTTGTATTTTGAATATGCAATCGTGTTAAAAAAAACCCTCACTTATTATGGTATCACCCAACTCAATAAAATTTCATTCCATGAAGTGTAGTCTATATAGAATAAATAAATATAAAACCAGTTATTATAATAACTTCATATTCTTTATTGTCTGTAATTTTATCGTAAAATTGTTTTTTTAGAAATTCAAATATTACATATTGTAAATGCTTTTCTCCAAATAATCAAATATAAAATTTATTTCATTTATAAACCCAATTTAAAGACACCTAATGATACGTTTTTCAAGATGTGCTTGAGTGCTTCTGTATCATTTTTCAAAAGAAATGAGATGGGTTCAAAAAGAAAAAAAAAAAGTGAAAAAAGAATATAATATTTGAGAAAAGTTAGAGATTGGTTGTTGGGGACATAATCTATATTTAAAAATAGTTTTCAAACCCTCCAAAAATATTCGTCCAACCCAAAAATGCAGAGAAATTCCTTTCACCAAGATAGTAAGTTCACCATCCCACCCACTAGATTTTCAAATACACGCTTATACGTTGGCTGAAGAACAGCAAAGGCCAAATAGTGGGAGGCACATTGGAGTACGCTGCAATTGAGTTTGTTGGTATCTTTTTTTTAGGAAGATTTTGTTCCTATCTATACCAACTGTAATAAGACAAATCACAATTTACAATAAACAATATTAATTGACTAATTGTGGTTCAATATTCCTGTCATTCCATTATCATATCAATTTTGTTTAAATATATATATTATGTCTCAATACATGGTTATAATTCATTTGACAACACCTGTTAAATTTGTGGGGAAATATTTTGATTAGATTGATCGCATAATACATTTTTAGAAATGGGTGATAAACTTTTTAAAACATGATTAAACCTCATACTAATTATTGATTTCATAATTAATCCAAAGAGTGGAAACTTGTGGGATACCGTAGAGTCCCACCCAAGAACCAAAAGTCCTAATTATTATTATGATTAAAAACTATTAAGCAAACTACAAAGATATATATTTAGAAAATAATACTTGGGAAATTTCATTGCATCAAAACAATGAGCGCATAGTACCGGTTGATTTTTCACACTGAAGTCTTTCCGTTTCATCTTCAAAGTTGGTGTGTACTAAAGTCTTTGGCATAAATATAGTGTGAAAAAGAGAAGTGATGACTAATCAGTTAAATCGAAATCAATATCAGAATGATGTTGTTTATTCTATTCCTGGAAGTCTGGAGTAACAATAAGATCACCGACCATAGTGTATGAGCCAGTTGATGTGTCAAGGTTCTCATAATGTCCATAGAGAAGAAATCAATAAGACAACAGATGCTGTTAAATTCTGAAGCCGCCCATATGTTTTGGTCAGTTTTGGGGTGGTCGGTTTGGTGTGTTCCCATTCATTTTCTTTGTCTATGGTTAGTAGGTAATGTGAATTCGATCTTATAATTGGAGGAGCTAAAGAAAAAAATTCAAGTGGGGAAATTTGGAAAAAATAATGTGTGAAAGGAACAAGTTATTAATCAGGATAATGTTCTTAAAATTATAAAGGAGACTTTGCATTTATTATATGAGTTCACTTGCCTACAAAGAAAAGGACACGTATGTTTAGCAAAATTATTTGCCCCAATTGTTCGGAGAATATATAGAAGAGGATTCGGATCCTCTTAATGTTCATGTTTCAAATCAAGATTGGGAAATTTAGGGGATGCTTTGGTTGTTTTCTTTTTTCATTTTCAGTGAAAACAAAAAACACTGATGAAAATATGTTTGGTTGGATTTTTGAAAACATTTTCAATGAAAATAAAAATAAGAAATAATCAGAAAATGAAAACAATAAATTCTCATTTTCAGTGTTTTCAGTTGAGAACAGAACCCTCATTTCGGGTAAGATGAAATTGGGGTGACAATGGATGTAATTTTAAGCAAATATAAAAATACAAAAGACAAGAAATCAATATATCATAAATTTTCAGTATTTTTATTTCATAAAAACAAAAAACAATAAATCAAACCAAACATAATTTCAGAATTCTAATATTTTAAAAATGAAAATAATTTTCAGAAAATAAAAACAGAAAATAAAAATGCAAACCAAACACACCCTTCATAGTTCAAGTTTGAGGCTAATTTAATTACTTATTTGGAGTGATCATGTTTAACATCGCTCTCATCTGTATCTTCAATTTTACTTGTACAAACCCATATCATTTTTTAAATAATCATATGTAAATATAAAAGTGTATATATGAATTTAAATATTTTTTGTCTGTTTCTGTTTTATAGTTTTTAAAACAGTTATTTTAGAAATAATTTTAAATTAAACTAAGAAATTTCAAATTAGAAATTAGGTAGTTGTGAGCAATATAGAATTGTTTTTGCAACATAAATTTTAAAATAAAAAACTGAAATTAAAGACAAACAAACTTACCCTGACTATTCTTTTGTATGTAGTTTAGTGGTCAAAAAGTTTGTATATTATAACGCACCTTTTCTTTCTTAATGGTCTTTTTTTATTTTGACGTACTTTCTTAATGATAGATTGAATATCTTTTTGAAAATGATTCACTTTTAATTGCAATAAATAAATTGAAAGTTATATTCAGTGTAATTTTTAATTAATTGAAAGTATAAAAAAGTGTGCATAACTGTTATCAAAATTAAGTTAAGATTGTACACTAATTACACAGATTAAGTTTAAAAGGACAAATTAAGCTGAATTGAAACCGTTAATACTTGTAAACTTGTGGCAACTGTTTTTGTTGTGTACTTGTCATTATAACCACGTGTATCACGATATCACGATCATTTAATTAAAGGTGTTGAAAAAAATAAACTACTATGTACTATCACTATCGACAATATAAGCACATTAGATTTTTAAAAATGAAAAATTAATGATGCAGTCTTAGTTAATTAGTTTGGAGTTTAAAATAATGCAACTATCTTCATCTGGTCAAAGCTTCCTCCGAGATCTCTCTGCTGCCCTTTACAAATCCTTCGAGTGTTTTTCTCACCTTAATTCAATTTATAGCCTTTTCTCTTTTGATGTCCCCCCTGTGCCCTCTCTAACGTGCTGCAAAATCTTAAAAAACTATAAATGATTCTTGCGTATAACCTACCATTATATCAAATTTTTTAGCAGAAATATCAATATATTTGCATTTGTAAATGTCTTATATAAGAATTTAAAAGTTTATGTATAGAATTATAATAATATAAAAATAAAAAAATAAGATATATATAATAATATAAAATAATTTTATACTATTATCGAATTATAATTTATAATTTATAATAAATTTATTAATTTTTATGATAATTATTTAAAATTATAATATTAATAATAATTTACAAATAAAATATAATATAAAATTATTTTATACTGTTAATAAATACATCATCATCAGATATTAGAATTATATAACGATCAATATTCATCAACAAGAAACAATTTTGCATTTTTGGCAGTTGAAGTCTCCTGCCAATTTTTCTTACACATCTTGAATGAGTCATTAGACTTCAAATCTCTATCTATATTTATTTTTTTAAAAAGAAAATCATGAAACACTCTTACGCCCACTTGAAGATGGGATTAATCCCGCTCTGACATCCACGTGGCAACATACAAGTTGATATATAATTAGTTTATATTAATGATAATGATAAAGCTAGATAGGTAAGTTTATGTTCAGGTGACATTAGACAGTTATATTAATAAATATAATGTGCATATAGATTAATGATACTAATGTATAGGACATGACATCGTTTAATTAATTCATATTTATGTATACATTAATAAATACTAGGACCATTTTCTCAAGAATAAACTAATTTATATTATATTAAGGGTATAATGTATATTTTTTCATATTCTTTTTTTTTAAAAAGTGTGATTCTTTTCTCATAATTAAGCTTTCATGTTAACTCTCTCTTAAAGACTAATACATATTTTTATAAGTTTATAAATTTAGTTTCTCATGAATTTTATATATATATATATATAAAGAGAGAGATATGATGTATTTTTCATAATTTTTAATCTATTTCCCTTTAAAATTCACCTAAATTAAACATACACATGTCTTTTTAATTTTAAATATTTTATTTATACTTTTAGATTTTATTTGAATTTAAAAATATTAGGCGCAACAGAGCATATATAATATAAACTCTGCTCTGCATGGAAGAAAGCAAGCGACTACGTGTGTATTTAAATGATCACAACTCAGAAGATTAGCACGCAGATCTCAAATTTTGGGGTAGGATTAAGTGGTTTCCCATATTAAATTTCAATAATTATGATAATGTCATGTGGATCCAATGACAATCATTAAAATAATAAACTTCTTCTACAAATAGTTGATATTCGTTTAAGATTTCGCACAGCATATTTTTTTTAACTTATCCATTGTCTATCTTAAAAAATATTAAAACAAAATTAATTTAAGCAAATTAAATTACTTTAAGTGGATCATATCGCTCAACTGGTACAAAATAAGTCCAAATAGCGAGAATCTCGTTTAAACCGAAAAAAACTATTAGTAGTTGAAGATATGCACCCATGAGTATCCAAAAGAGTTTAAACAAAGAACAAATAGTCATTAGTAACAATAATAATTTTATACATAAGTGATCATTACAATCCGACAAGGAGAACAATATAAAATAAATGCTGCCAGCATTTTTTTCAATCAAACTGGATCCTGTTCACAAAGCGAAAGAGAATGGAAAGAGGTCTATTTGAATAGTCAAATCCTCTCATAAAAACCCTCTTTAAAAAAATAAAAAATAAAATAAAATAACAACAACAAAAGCTGTGGAAATTAGAAAATGCCATTATGGGGTATATTAACGCAGCTAATGAATCAACTACGCAAAAACTATGAGGAAAAAGGGAAAACACTTGGCATTATCTTGAAGTCTACAGCATAACTAACAGACTCAAGGCAGTTGCAGTCGCAGAACATTGATATTATACTCCAAAATCCAGATGATGGACTAGGGAAAAAGAAAGCTCTGAGATAAAAAAAATCTTATTGTAAGTATTTTTCCTATAGTCATGCATGCACAACAACAAATCAAATGTAGCTAAATCAGTGAATTTCTTGAACTGGTTAACTATTATTCACTATCAAAGCTGCCTCAAACACTGACTTAAGCTTCTTATGAGATCCTTTGCTGTCAAGCAATAGTCGTTGTTCATCTGCAAAAAAACACAAATCATATATATATTTATGATCAGTATGTGAAAATGCATAAAGACACTTATTCATAGTACTTTTTCTAGGACGATAAATTATTACATGATACCGATCAATTTCCACATGATACATAATCCAATTTTTCAATTAACGAGCGAGAGTTAATTAAAAAGAATTGATTATGTATCATGTAGATATTGACTGAAAGAATAATGATTCAAGACTATGTAATAATTTCTCCTCGTTTATAACTTAATGGAAATACAGAAGATGATTATTTCTTTAAAAATTGAAGTTAATGTATTTACCTTAGCAACAATAGTTATGTCAAGAGTGTTATTCCCAAAGGGCAAGAAGCTGCTACTCTGAACTGTGAGATAATGCTTCTCTAATTCCCTTAGTATAGCAGCAGCTCCTCCACTGTTTTTGTCGCAGTGAATTCTGATTAGTACCTCTTTACCAGAAATTCTTGCTTCCATTTCGGGGAGCGATTGGTCGGAGTTTTCGTCGGAGGAGGAGCTATCAACGCCGGCAAACACAACAGATCTCTTCACAAAAACTGCTGATTCAACTGTTTTATCCACAGCTTGTTCCTCCAGAGTCTTTACCCTTTCTTGCAGTTGTTTCACGTACTTTATAGCATCTTCCAATACGGTAGCCTTGTCCATCTGCATGCAAACATTCATAATTCAATAAGAAACAATGTTCATGCACAAACATATGATACAAATTATATAGCTGGTTAAACCCAAATTGGTCTACAATCTATGTATAATTTTATAAAAATCTATCACTATAATTTAGCTATCCCAGAATTATAAAAAAAAAAAAAAAAAGTAACTTTCCACCACTAAATTTGTCATCAGTTCAGTGAGTTTTAGTGGTTAACTGCACCCAGTTAAATTAAATAAAATGTATTATATAAGTTTAAGGTTTCAAATCACAGCCACAATATTACAGTTTCGGAGGCTTCAGTAACTCTAATTGTCAATTTATATCTGTATCAGCCATGTTTGTTCATAATTTTCTATGATTCCAGTAATTATATTGCAAAAGCATTTACTGTGTCCATGATTTGACATCAATGCATCGTGCATGAAATTTGACTCATTTATTAGAGTGAGCCTAGTGCTAAAACGTTTAGATAATTTGTACAAAGTTGTAGGTTATTGGCACTATAAAGTAAATATCAAGCATGAAATTTATTACAAATGGTACCTTCTTGAGTCCAGGAACTATGGCAGAAAGAGCAATGAACCTCTGACTTAGCTTTTCCCTTCGTTTTCTTTCGGCTATCACATGATCTTGAGCTTGGGTAGGGTTTCTAGTCGTTGAAGCCGCAGCCTTTTTATCTTGATTATCATAGTGATCTAGAAAACTGTTGTTGTCACAGATACTTTGAGAAGCAGCCGCAGCAGCTGCTGAAAAATCCAAGTTTTCACCATACCCAGTTTCAATCTTAGGCTTCTTCACTTTGGCAGCCGCATCCACGTTGTTGTAGAGTTGTTGGGAAGTAACAGAAGATGCATTGGAGTGCTGATCAAAAGAGATGATTTTGGAGGACGAAGAAGAAGAAGCTTTCGGAGCCACCATGTCATGATGATGGTGATGAGCGTTGTAAGCACTCCAAGTAGTGCTCATCACAGTCTTATTTTGCTTGGTTGGTCTTGGTGGGGCAACAGAATATTGTTCATGAGGACTTTTGTGGAAAGAGTTTTGTGTGCTTTCTGAGTTGAATAATCGCTTATTGTGAGAGGAAGAGTTCTTTGGGGATGCGGAGAAGGACTCAAAGTCAAGATCTTCGAGCTGGAATAATGCTGATGAAGAATCCATAGGGTATTGATGAAACAAAGTGGGGTCCTCCATTCCCTGTGTTAATGTGAAGAAAAATTGGTAAGTAATTATATCTATTTTGTGATTATTAGTTTGCTTGAAATTAAGGTTGTGTATGCTTACAAATTCAGGCATGTACATGTTTGACGAAATTTGCATCATCCTTCACCTCGCTTGCTTAGAAATTAATTGGATATTGGTATTATGAGACACTGAAAAATTAAAAGTCGAACAAAGGAGACAATCAAAACCTCGGAAGAATTGAAAGATAAAAAAACTCTTTGATTTCCTAAAATTGAAATAGAACCTTAAACTAAATCAAAATGATAAGATATTGTTTTGATCAAGCAGATATTATTTGAATCTTGTTTCGAATTATATCAAAAAACATCAGAATTAGTTAAAGGGTATGAAAAATCTGAAGAATTCGTTGATGATGGAGAAATACAAGCAGATAGTGATGTGCATGTTTGGGAAAGGAGACTGAGAAGTTAATTTACCTTGATTGAAGAAAGAAAGAAAGGTAGAAGGCTCAGAAGAAGAAGTGTTTGTTGTTGTTGTTGTTATCAAAGTTGGAGGATGGGAGCAACGATGGAACAAATTGGTGAAACTATGAGAGTGTATTATAAAGGGGGCATGTACACGCTACGTACCCGCTTTCTCTCTATTGACCATAGCCATAGTGTGAATATGTTAATCCCATTTTCTTGGGTTAGTTCATACTGTTTGAAAAGTGGGCACTCCCATGTCTTCACTAACAGCTAGCTAGCCTTTGGTCAAATTGTGGGTTCTTTAATCTTTATTCGTGGCTTTGTTTGTTGGGTCAGGTTTGCGACGTCAATAATGCGTCCATTGCCAACGCAATAAATAACGCTTAATTGAACCCCCAATGACGTGTGATATATTTTCTTTTAATATCATTGCCATGTTATCAAACGTGTCATTCCAAATAAACAATTTATCTATCATACTCCAAAAAAAAACCAATGTGATAATCAATCCGGTCAAATCAGTGATCAAAATTGACCCACATGTATTAGAAAATATGATTTTTTTTTTCCATCAAAACAAAAGTAAAAAAAATCACTACTCATAAATAGAATTAATAATTAAACATAAATACTCGTTAAACATAACATATTGAACAAGTAATATAAAAAAAATAAATCAAACAATCACATTGTAATAATAAAACTATGTCCTTTTGAGTAAAAAAATAATTAAAAAAGCTATGATCCATATAAGATTAATGGAGATCAATTAGATAATTGTTGATTTAAACACAAATTTGATCAGATCGTACTAAGTTACATTGAATTCATTGCATGATTAGTTTGATAGTCAATTCGATCTTATCTGAGTTTTAAAACTATGCTTAAAATATGAGAAAGGATTTCAATGATATATTGAAAATGTCAATAATTTTCTTATTGACAAATATTAATTGTTAGTTTATCAATAAAAATATTCGAATCCATGATTTCTCACTTCATTTTTTTTTCATTTTACTATGAAGTTAATCTTATACTTTCCAAGATTATACCAAAAATGATTACAAACCGAAAATACAACCACACAATTACCGTTATTCATTTAGTCTTAGGAGAACCAAAGAGAGTTGCTAAACGAAAAATTTAGTGCCATCACAAGGAATCAGAACCCTGTCCATAGCTTTACCAAAAAAAAAAAGAACCCCGACCAATCTATAGAAAGGATTAGATTCGACAATATGCCAATATCAGGGAGAATAAATCATTTCAAATATGATTCTATATCTTTTTATAATATTTTCAATTGGAAAAATATTAGACAATCGGTAAATATTAAAGAATTAAATGTTTACATCTTTTTATTTATTATTTACTATTTTAATCGTAACTTTTTTTTAACGTAATTGTTAGATCTTAAGAAAACATCGCTCACAATATATCATCACAAGAAATTTTATGATTATTGTCGCATGCTTAACTTATATATCACTATAATTAAATTTATAATATCACAAGAAAATTTTACGATTCTTCTCGCATGCTCAACTTTTTTTTTGGGTCAGTATCACATGTTCAACTTATTTATCACTGGAAGAAATTTTAATATTGACGGCTTTGGTTCGTTAATAATCGCAAAAAATGGTTGGTATAAAATCTATTTATTTTCTTTTTTTTCTTCGGCACCACCCTAAATAAAAAAAACCTTGGAGTGATGGTGGTCATTGGATAAAAAACTCGTGTTGGTTCAACTTAAGCCTATTGGGAAAATGAAGGTCGAACTTTTTAAAGAAAGATGCTGTTTGGAATAACATACTTATCTTAAGATGTGGAATTTCCAACCCAAGTACAAAAGCATTAATTCATTAGAAGGTGGAACTCAAAATATTGATCTGTTAATGCTTGTACTTGAAGCTTAAGAAGGCAAATGAAGATTTCTTCGAGGCAAATCTTCACGCAAAATTTATAGGGCATTGCAAACATTTACTTCAAAAAATTGGAAGCAAGAAAAATGACAGAAAACACACTAATTAAATTGACTCCTTCGAAGGTGTTAGTATTTTCTTGGCAGGCCTTAATTATTGGATATGATACCAACAAAATTGAATCTGTTAATTGGTGAAGGATGCGATCCTAGACACTCAGGAGATCTTGTGTGTTTTCTGTAATTGTCATCAATAATCATCTTCATTTGTAGCTTTTCATAAGATAGAATTTTCACATTTTTATCTTTTTTATTTATAAAATAATGATATTAATAAATAATAGGTTTTTATTTATATTTTATTATTTTATTTTTTTGGATATTTTTATGTTACATTATTTATTTTAACCATTATACTATTTACCATATTTATTTTATTATTTCAGTTTATACTTCAAGATATCAATGTCGTTATTATTTTATTATATTGATATTTATTATTAATTTTTGGATATTTTCATTCTCCATTATTTATTTTAACCATTATACTATTTACAATATCTATTTTATTATTCTAGCGTATACTTTAAGATATTGATATTGTTATCTGATAGGTTACTTTATTTATTTATTATTTTATTTTGCTGATAAAAATATATTTTAGGGCATTTATAATTTTAGTTTTTAATTAATTTATCAATAAAATATAATATAAAAATATCACATAGATATGTCCATTTTTATTATTTTATATTTTATAACTAGTTGAATAGATAATATTATCAAATACTTATAATTCAATAAGCCTAATGAACTATATATTTAGTTTTCAGTTAATATTTCAACTAATTTTATAAAGCATAGCCTAACTATATCCATAATGGATTATATACCAATATTCTAACAAATTAAATTTAGTTACACAAGAGCAATGAAAGCTAGAAGTATGGTAGATATTACGTTTCTTGAATGGCAATAATAATAATAATTTAATAATGAAAAAGGTTTATATTATTATGCTTATTTTTTTACAAATAATAAATTTTAGTAATTAATATTTTTTATTAATTTAAAACAATAATGAACTTTTTATTATTTAAAATTATTCAACATTTTATCCATTAACTTTATTTTATATGATATACTTTTAAAATATAAATAATTTTTAGCTACAAGCTTATATATTTATGAATATCTGTTTTTATAATTTGATATATATAATATATAAAAGTATGAAAAAAATAGTTACAAACTTATATATTTATAATTATTTATTTTTAAAATGTGATTATATATATATATATATATATATATATATATATATATATATATATATATATATATATATATATATATATATCATCAATTCTTATATATAAGATCCAATTATCTAATTCATCCCCAAAGAAGAATAATTAATTTAGTTAATAACAATAAAATTATCTTAAATTTATAATTTTTTTAAAATTATCATTGTCATCAATACATCTCTCTTCTAATAGTTTGATAATATATTTTCATTCTTCTTTAAACTAGTATTTCTTGTCTAAAAATGATTGATGTAAAAAATATTATAAATTGAATCTTATAAAAAAAATAACATTTTAAATTTGAATCTTATAAAGAAAATATAATATAAAATGATATCATATAATTTAAAACTTAAATTTATCACATTATTATTTTAAAATAAATATTACACAAAGTAAGTGAGCCAACATCTTAGGTGGCCTAAAATTGTAGGAAATGTTAGAATAATATGACTCATGTGAATTAAGGGTCTAAACTTGATTTAATAAAATAAAGGGACCTATTGACAAATATGGGAAGTTAATAAACTTCTTATAACTAACTTGATGGAAGTTTGTTAAACTTATGAGAAGTTAATAAGCGTTCGATAACTAACTTGATGGAAGTTGGTTAATAAAAGGCAAAGGCTTTTATCTCTGCCATAAGCGTTTTCCCTCTAATTACCATCAAGACCGTGAGAGGAAAAAGTAAAGAAAGGAAAGAGATAGATTGAGACAAAGAAGATTTAAGAACTTATGCCTTTTAAGGATCAAGGTAAGTTCTACTTACCTTCAAACTGTATGAGGGAATCATAGATTCTAAGATCCTTACAATATGTAATAGATTCATTGAACACAAATGTATGAAATTTATAACTAACATGTGGTATCAGAGCATTAGATTATTGAATTTATGATTCTTCATGAATGATGTTTCTTCCACGCATTGTATGAATATGATTCCAATTGGAAAATTATTCAAACCATTTTGTTTTCCACTGTGCATATTATAATTGTTTTTGAGTTTGGAATGCCCTGAAACCAATTTTTGAATGTCTTGAATTGAAATTCAATATCTCTCTCTTACGTCAATTTCAATTCAAAATTGGATCAAGTAAATTGGATTAAATGTATGATGGATTTGTAATCACCAAAGTGGTCAAATCTTTATGTTTTGTTTAATTCCAAATTAGTGAAAATTTTGTTTCAATTACCCAAAGAATGGATGCTAAATTATAGATTATTGGTTTATGGGTTAATTGAAGTTCATTATTATAAGATATTTATGGATCACCCAAAGGTTTATTAGTTGTTCTTATAATTTTGGATATGATTGTTGGTAGTATGTATGTATGTATGTATGTATGTATGTATTATTAGTTTTATTTATATATCCAAAGATAATAAGTATTTCTAATTAATGCATATGCCTTACCAAATAATGTTAAAATTATTAGCATCGGTATGTTTTTTTTTGTGTGTATTAATGTATCACCCAAAAGAGAACATTAGTATACATAGAATGTTTGTTTGTTGTTTGAATCTGTATTGTATGTTTAATTTATGATTCAAGATATCAATGTTAAGCATGTGTTAATTGCAGTATCCCTTCTTGTATCTTTGCATTCTCTTGGTATGTCTATTTCGGTTTTTATTGGGTTAAATTTCACTGATTGGAGCGAACAAGTCCAATTTCACTTTGGTGTGTTGGATCTTGATTTGACTCTTCAAGTTGAAAAAACCTGATGCTATTATTGATGTTAGTAGCAATGAAGAGAAAACCCATTATAAGGCCTGGGAAAAGTCAAACAAAATTTGTTTGATGCTTATGCACATGAGCATATCAAAAAACATAAAGTCTGCTCTTCCCAAAACTGAAAGTGCAAAAGAATTTATGAAATATGTGAAAGAACGTTCCCAAATTACTGATAAGTCTCTTGCTGGGACATTAATGAGTACTTTAACTACCATGAAGTTTGATGGTTTTCGTACTATGCATGAACATGCCATTGAGATAACAAATATTGCAGCAAAACTTAAGTCTCTTGGAATGGTGGTGGATGAAAATTTCCTTGTGCAATTCATTTTGAACTCATTATTGTCTGAGTATGGTCCCTTCCAAATGAACTATAATACCATGAAAGACAAATGGAATGTGCATGAATTGCATAGTATATTAGCTTAGGAGGAAACCAGACTTAAAAATCAAGAAAGTCACTCCATTCATAATGTGAATAATCAGGGAGTTGGAAAGAAAGTCAATAAGAAACATGGTTTATATGTTGAAACTCTTATGACCTTGCATCATAATGTTGACACTAAACGTAGTTTAGTGAATGAATGTTCTTCTTACTTGTGACATAAACGTTTGGGACACATTTCCAAAGAAAGGATGCAAAGATTAGTAAAGAATGAAATTCTTCAAAATTTGGATTTTATTGATCTGAATGTATGTGAGGATTGTATTAAAGACAAACAAATAGAACACACAAAGAAAGGAGTCACAAGAAGCACACAACTTCTTGAAATTATCACACTAATATGTGTGGACCTTTTGATGTAAATTCTTTCAATAAAGAAAAGTATTTTATCACTTTTATTGATAATTTTTCACGTTATGGATATGTCTATTTACTGCATGAGAAATCTCAAGCAGTGGATGCCTTAGAAATTTTTATAAATGAAGTGGAAAGGCAATTAGACAAAAAGGTGAAAATTGTCAGATCAGATAGAGGTGGTGAGTATTATGGAAGATATAGTGAAAGTGGACAACATCCTAGTCCATTTGCTAAGTTCCTTGAAAAGCGTGGTATTTATGCTCAATACACAATGCCAGGTACACCACAACAAAATGGTGTGTCAGAAAGGCGTAATCGAACCTTAATGAATATGGTTAGGAGCATGTTAAGTAATTCATCTTTACCTATATCATTGTGGATGTATGCTTTAAAAACTGTCATGTATTTGTTGAACAAGGTTCCTAGTAAGGCAGTTCAAAAGACACCTTTTCAACTATGGACATATAGGAAACCCAGTTTGAGACACCTACATGTTTGGGGTTGTGAGACAGAAATTAGAATATAATCCACAAGAATAGAAATTGGATGAAAGAACAATCAGTGGATATTTCATTGGTTATCCAGTAAAATCAAAAGGGTATATATTTCATTGTCCTACCCATAGTACAAGAATTGTTGAAATTGGAAATTTCAGGTTCATTGAGAATAGTGAAACTTCACAAAATATGGAGATTAAGGAAGTTAGAGTACAAATTCCTTTAACTAGTGCTTCTACTTCAAGAATTGTTGTTCCTTATTCTGTTGAACCACACAACAATCAAGAAGAACAATAAATTAATGATCCTAAGGTTAACAATGAACCTATAGTAGAACAATCACAAGAAATAGTATTAAGAAGATCTCAAAGAGAAAGGAGATCTATTATTTCGAATGACTATGTGATTTATCTACAAGAGTTAGAAAATGACTTAAGCATTGATAATGATCCAATTTCATTTTCAGAAGCCATTAATGGTGATGATTTTGGAAAATGTTTAGATGCTATGAAATATGAGCTTAAATTAATGGCACAAAATGGTGTATGGGACCTTGTGGAATTTCCTGAAGGATGCAAGAGAGTTGGGTGTAAATGGGTCTTTAAGACTAAGCGTGACTCTCATGGCAATATTGAACGACATAAGGCTCGACTTGTTGTTAAAGGTTTTACTCAAAAAAATGGCATTGATTATACGAAAACATTTTCTCCAATTTCTAAGAAAGATTCTTTCAGGATTATCATGACACTGGTAGCTCATTATGATCTTGAGTTGCATCAAATGGATGTTAAAACTGCCTTTTTGAATGAGAATTTAGAGGAAGATATTTATATAGACCAACCAATGTGGTTCATTGAAGAAGGAAAGAAACACATGGTGTGTAAACTTAAGAAATCAATATATGGACTTAAACAGGCTTTCCGGCAATGGTATCTTAAGTTCAATTACACTATTACGTCCTTTGGATTTAAGGAAAACACTGCTAATCGGTGTATATATCTGAAGGTTAGTGAGAGAAAATTTATATTTCTTATTCTTTATGTTGATGACATCTTGCTTGCAACTAATGATCTTGGTCTATTAAGTGAGACTAAGAAGTTTCTCTCTAACAACTTTAAAATGAAAGATATGGGTGAGGCAGACTATGTGATAGGAATAGAAATATTTTGTGATAGATCACAAGGACTGTTAGGCTTGTCTCAGAAATCATATATTAATAAAGTTTTAGAGAGATTCAGAATGGATAAATGTTCAGCATCTTCCATTCCAATGCAGAAATGAGACAAATTTAGTCTCATGCAATGTCCAAAGAATGATCTGGAACGGTAACAGATGGAAAATATTCTTTATGCATCTGTTGTTGGGAGTCTGATGTATGCTCAAACATGCATAAGGCCAGATATTAGCTTTGCAGTTGGTATGCTTGGTAGATACCAAAGTAATCCAGGATTGGATCATTGAAAAGCTGCAAAGAAAGTCTTAAGATACTTGCAAGGGAAAAAGGATCACATGCTTAATTATAGGAGAGATCTGGTCATCTTGAGGTGATTGGATATACAGATTCAGACATGGAGGCTGAATTTGTGGCATGCTTTGAGGCCACAGTTTAGGCTAATTGGTTGCGAAATTTTATTTCAGGACTTGGAGTAGTTAACAGTATTGTCAAGCAGCTGAAAATTTATTGTGATAATACCGCAACTGTCTTCTTTTATAAAAATGACAAGTATTCTAAAGGTGCTAAGCATATGGAATTGAAATACTTTATCGTTAAAGAAGAAGTTCAGAAACATAGAGTGTCAATAGAACATATTAGCACTAATCTAATGATTGTTGACCCTTTAACAAAAGGGTTATCGCCCAAAGTATTTACTGGCCATGTAGTGAATATGGGCATTATGTCTGCTAGTGAATGTTGAATGTTATTATTATTAATAATGTCTATTAGACACTTGGAGTTCATTATTATGTAAGTTTCTGAAATTTGTGTTTTCTACTTTATGTGTATATGCATGCAAATTATGTTGTGGAAAACATATTATGTTTTTTAAAGAATGACTTTTGTTTGAACCCATTATGAACTTCTCATTTTACAATCATATTAAAGAGAAGGATAATATAGTAGTACATGAAAGGGAATATGTTGATTAAATGACATGTAACCGCTATGACTCTTATTATTTTTTTATCTTTAATTATGATTAATGATGGAACCAATTTATCTAAAGTCTTTTAATGCGCATTATGATTTATGTAATTATTAAATCATGAAGTGTTATGGCATCACAAGAGTCAAAGAGTCAAGTGAGAGAATGTTAGAATAATGTGACTCATGTGAATTAAGAGCCTAAACTTGATTTAATAAAATAAAGAGACATATTGACAAATATAGGAAGTTAATAAACTTCCGATAATTAACTTGATGGAAGTTTGTTAAACTAATGAAAAGTTAATAAACTTTCGATAACTAACTTGATGGAAGTTGGTTAATAAAAGACAAAGGGTTCTATCTCAGCCATAAGCGTTTTCCCTTTAATTACCATCAAGAACGTATTTGAGAGGGAAAAAAAAGGAAAAAGATAAATTACGACAAAGAAGATGGAAGAACTTATGTTTTTTATGGATCAAGATAAGTTCTACTTACCTTCAAACTATATGAGGGAGTCATAAATTTTAAGATCCTTACAATATGTAATAGATTCATTGAATATAAATATATGAAATCTATAACTAATTAGAAATTAGAAATAGATGACAATTTTTTTTAAAAAAAAAATATAGAAGGACGTGCATAGATGTATCTTAAATTCTTAATAAATAAAAAAAATTTGTCGTTGTTTCGTAATATAACTACACGTGAATAACGTGCATTTGACTTCTGGTGTAAGTGATTTTCCAGTTGACTGGCGAATATCCTGGCAAAATCTTACAGGTTAGTAGTTCCTTTTTTATTGTTTTCTCTCATAAGTCTGAGATACGAATGTTTTCCAATCTTCTCAACTAAAGACTAATATTGCTTGTATTATATGATTATTGTTGATGGAAGAAAATTTTACTTGAAAATCAATCACCGACTAATTCTTTTACTTCGGTGTTTCATCCCGTATAATTTTGTTTAGATAAATTTATTGTGGGCACATGTTTTAAGTGCCTGTTGGCTAATTGGCAGGGATGTAAGTGCATTAACTGTATTGGTCGGGTCGGCTTCATACACAATAAATGACAGATATAAAGAACAAGAGAAAAATTATGTACAGACAATTTTATAATATCATCCGATAAAAATTATTATTATAAATTTATTAATTTTATAATAATTACTTTAAAATCATATCATTAATAAATTATAATTAATTAATAGTGTAAAATTATTGTTCATTTATCATCACCATAAACTCAAATAACAATTGTTAAGTTATAACAGAATTAATTTTTTTTTAAAATTTTTTTGGTTACTGATAGTATTACAAAGATTAATGCAAAATTTATTAAAATATATTTTATAATGTGAATTTAATTTTAAGTAATATCCCTTATTCTTTACTCCTTCCATTTCAGATTATACTATGTTTTAAAGAAAAAAAAAAAATATTTCAAAATATATGTCATTTTATAAAAGCAATGTTGCATAAATATTTTTTTAAAAGATTATCGTTAATCAATATTTAGTGGAAGTAGTATATAAGAAAAGTAAACAAATTAGTAATTAGAAAGATAAAAGATATATTAAAAAGTTATCTAATATTTTCTTAAAATTCAAAAAATTAATTGCATTTTTTAGTACCTATATCAAAACCTTAAATATCATATAATTCGAAACGAATGAATTATATAAGAAAGAAAGAAATTTCTTCATATAAGAAACATATACCAATTTTTTTAATATATTAATTACTAATTTTCTTTTATATACTCCTAATTTAGTGTGTAATTTATTAATGAGACATTCACACATTTTACATAAAAGTGAATGCATTAATAGGTCTATTAATAATATGTTATATTTATTGGTTGAAAAAAATATTTCTTAAATTATGAATAAAGTCATTAAATTTTCATCACTTAAACCATTTAATTATATGAGGATTTTTTAAAATAAAATTTAACTTTATAATATTATTATTTAAAATTAATTTATTTGACTACTTATTAGGAATTTCTTATACACAAGACCACAGGTATTTTTTTTTCATCTAAGGCCAAACAACAGAATTTAATGTTGCCTTATTTCCTGTTTGTCACTCTAAATATAAAATTTCTATTGACTTTAAAATAGGAGATAGCGTGATCTTGTATGGCTTTAATCTTCAAAATTTTCTTTAATAACTCTAATTTTTTTAATTAAAATATTCTTAATTTATTTACAATAGATGTTATAAAATTAATAAGATAAATTCATTATCTCTTCCGTAAGGATTGAAGAGGACTAACACATATTAATTATTTAAATAGAAATTAATTGGAAAGTGTGAGATGAAGATTTCCAATAATTTTATGGGATAACTTTAGAAAAAATAAATAAATTATTAACAAATTTAACGTTACTTACTTATTCTTTGTCTATCTCATATGATAAATTTATTAAAAAATGTTATATTTAAGGAAGAAAGTAGTATGAGGTAAAAGAAAAAGAAAAAAAAAATCTTTATCCTATGTTATTAATTAGGTTAAATTAATCAATAGGTTGATTTTTAAAATATTTACGAATTTTTAATTGGGTTTCCAAACTAAAACAAATAAATCTTCTAATTTTCTTATGATTTTAAGCCTCCATAATCTAACTCCAATTATCCAATTACAAAAGTTTACAAGATTAAAAAACTAATTACATTTTTTTTATTTAGAGATGTATTTAAACATTCTCAAATAATAATTCATGAACCTATTAAGTTATTTAACCTATTATTTAAAAACCCACAACTCTCCCTTGGAATAACTTGTGAAATGTAACATAATATAATAAAAAATATAATAAATTTTCCTTATTCTATTAAGTCACCAAATAATATATGAAAATATGACATTATAACTTATTGGTTTCATAACTTTTTTGTTGCAGTTAAAAAAATGACTTATTGGTTTAATTGGACTTTTGGTTTTCAGATATTATAATTATGTGATTATAGTCTCCTAAATTTTAAGTGTATCAATTAAGTCTTCTAAGTATAAAAATGTGCGGTTTATTGCTAGCTACATTTACATCAATTGAGTCTTTTAAACATGGTAATTGTATGATTTTAATATATTTGTCAATTAAAATCGATTTATTGAGGTCATAATTTTTATTGATGTGTTACCTGATGTGACACTCACACGAAGATATCAAGCTAACATGATGACTGATTTGGTATGCTTATATGATCCTTAATTTGGTATGTAGTTTCTAGGTTTCATTATTGTGGAATTTTAGTTCACCAAATTTTACAATTGTGCATTTTAGTATCTCAAATACCAATTTGGTATGCTAGCATTGTAGACAAAGGTGAATTTGGAGGGCTAAAATTATAATATAATAAAAATTAAAAAACTAAAATCACACAATTATAATATTTAAAAGATTAAAGTTGTACATGCCAAATTAGGAATCACACAACCATATCAAATTACACATCATGTTAGCATGTTGTCATGTTGACCTTATCATGTAAGTGATACATCATCGATCAAGACCACATCAACAAATTCCGTATATGTTAGCTTTTGTTTCTAGCTTTCCGGGGATAGTGGCAGCTTTTAAATTAGAGCTATATGTATAAATTGCATGTCTTGTTTTCCAGTCATTTGCAGCATTTAGCTTTATTGTTTTGGGGAGGAAAAACAGATACCCTTGTGTTTTATTTTTCTTCTGTATGTTGGGTTTTGGAACTCATCTTGTGGGCCAAAACATTAGCAATAATATTCTTTCACCTTTAAAAAAACAAAATTCCAATTATATAATTGCTATACTTAAAAACTCAATTGAAATATGAGAATTAAAATTATATATTTGTGATATCCAAATACTCAATTAATATAATTGGAATTTTTGAAATTAAAAATCATACATTTATAGTATTTGAGAATAAAAAGTGGAGTTAAGTACTTATAAAAAAAAAGTGGAGTCAAATTTATTTTATTTGAACTTTTTGTACCGTAATCTCGAATGGGACCTAAAGGATTTGTGAAATAAGATAATAAATTAATTCATGAAATTATAACAGATAATGAATTAATTATTAAAAGATAAAAATTTAAACTTAATTCTTTAATATGAAAATAATGTCACAATACAAATAATTTAATGATAAAAGAATCTCTAAACTTTATAACCTAATATCAAAATAATTATAAAAATATAATATATTATTAAATTAGTTCTTAAATATAATACTTAATAATAAAATAGTCAAGTTTAATGAAATAATTAATTTATCATATTTTTTATTTATTCAAAAATTAAATTTAAATCATATTTTTTAAAAATTATTTTATCACCGCCTCAAACCTCTCCCCCGTTAGTAAAATCAATATTTAGCTGACAAAATATGAAGGCCTGTAAAATTCTTTCGTTCTAGAAGCTTTGACAGCAATGATAAACAGTAAGATTCGACACACGTAGGAAAGAAACTGCAGATGATGCTTGTGTTGACCCAAAGTAACCGCCGATGCAAACGGATCATCGATCACGATTTACGAATAACAATGTCTCCGATCAAACGGGGAATTGCAAATACTGCCTGTACCTCACCAACACTCAACAATTATTTTCTACCACCTTTTTAAACACTTAACGAATCCAACCCTGACAAATGTTTAAAGAGTTTAAGTTTCTAGTACTCACTTGAATATAGAGTTATAAAATTGATGAAAAAAAGGAGAGGGTGAGAGGTTGATTCTTTCAACTAAAAAAAATTAATAATTAATAGTTAGGGATTTTTCTTCTGTGTTTTATTCCAAAGTCTTCCTCATTCCCGAGCCTCGACACTGTGTTTACACGTTGTGACATTGCAATTTCAAAGAAGAAAAGCTACAACTAAAATAAATAAATAAACAAAGAAGATCATTGCGGGATTTTAATTAAGCTTTTCAACGATTCAGGAAATGCTGATTTTCCGGTCCTAATGAGCGCTTAAATATTTTAATTATAACCTTCACAATACCGTGCCGGTTGACAATATATAACCAGAATAATAAACTAAACCTCCCTTTTTATACCTCTTTCTCTCCGAATTTTCTGTTGTTCTGAAACACGTTTGTCGTTTTTTGTTTCTTTTCTTGTCCCGCTTTACCTTTCTGTATTTTGTTGACAGATAGATACGTAAATGTTAAAATAAATGGACTTTGACCCTTTGAGGTTAACAACTGCCACCGGAGAAAAGAAGGAAAATCAATGATAAATATATTGTGCACCGTAAAGGCATGCATGGAGCTAGCACAGTTGATTTTCATCATTGCGAGTAAAAGCTAGGAAGCAGAAACGAAGGTCTACAGTTACTAACTTTATGGGTACGGAAGGGTGCAGGGTCCCACAAATCTTTTTTTTTTTTTAGGTCTAAAAGTACGGAAGCAGTGTACGATTATGAGGAGTAGGTGAAGGAGAGGATTCGGAGAGAAAAGAAAAGATGCTTGACGCCGCGTAGTACTAGCAAGGTCAAGAGTTGAGTGCTGAAGCTCCTCCACTCGGTTGTTGTGACCATATTCACTAATGGCTAAGAAACCAAAATCCCAACATACATGCCAATTAATTTCTCCGGCTACTACATTCATTCATACTCGAGGAGGGTGGTTGGTTCTTCTATGCATGAGTCACAAAGGATATTATGAATCTCCAATACTCCAAAAATGGAAAAGTATTCGTGTCATTTATGTGATAGTCGAATTAGGGGTGTTTAAATTTACACCAATCAAAAATAAAAATCGAATCAAAACAATCTGTTTTTAGATTTGTTTGAATATTTTTTTTCTCAAATTAATTGATTTAATTTGATTTGCGATTTGTGTTTTTAAAAGTAAATCAAATCGTAATATTTATATTAGCATTTATAATTAATTTAATATTATGTGTTTTTTTTATGTCACTTGAGTTATATAATATTTTATAGTATTATATATATAAAATTTATATAATATATATTATTTTCTTATCAAATGACTTTTTAAGATATGTTTAATTTAAAATGAATAAAAATTTGACAGATATTTATTATAAAAAATTTAGCATATTAATAAATTAATAAATTTTATAGATTCTTACTAGTAATTTTTTAATATAATTTAATTCAAAAGATGAAAAAAAAATATAAATTTTAATGAAATAATACTTTAGTAAAAATAGCAAAAATCGAATCAAATTGTAAAATATTTATCTTCTTTAATTCGAATTTTATTTTAAATAAAAATTAAATCAAACAGAACCACATATTTTTTTAAGTTTAATTTAAATAACTTTTTGATAAAAAAAAATCAAATTAAACCGAGATACGAACACCTGTCGCCGAGATACAACTCTAATGTAGCTAAAGTTAAAATTTTGATATGATTTAGTCACTTTTTGAATTTTTAATATATTTTATAGTTTTAACTTTAAGGTTTTTAAAATAAAAAAATCCAAACATAAATGAAACACAACTTTTTTTTTCTCTTCTCAAAATATAAACAAAAACATAATATACTCTTTCCTTCTTTTCCGAGCATGGCAATTCCTTTTCGGTAATTCTAAATGTTCTTTCGGTAAAAGTTTTTTTTTTCCGACAAGTGAATCTCTTTCCTCAATGCACAATTTCCCCCTTCTTCAAGCATGACAACATCTTTCCTTGGTGGTTCTCCACGTTCTTTTCTTATGAGGAGATCTTTCTGTTTGTGTGGTTTTGGTTTTGATAGGGTATTTTGATTATGTGGTTTTGGCTTTGCTCAAACCATGCTTTTAGTGAATAAATTTGTTTTGCCACTCAACAACTATGTGTTTGTAGTGTTAACTAAAATAGAATATGCACATTTCCCGTGTTTTAATAGCACTAAAGATCATATGCATAACTGTATTTTAACACTAACACTATCGAATTCATATTGTACCTTTCGGTCTATATATGGCCAAGTCCAATGTATTGATCCCATTGCTTGATCTGATAGGTTGTGAGCCAATAAACTCGGTCTCAATATTTATAACCTACCCTACTTTACCATCAACTACTTATCTCAATCCTATACAATCTAATTTAATCATATCCTAATTATATCTTGATCATATCTTATCTACTACCAGAGTCATGAAGAAAAGATGTGATTAAATCTTACCATAACTAAAAAACCACTCTATAATTCACACTCAACTTAAGAGTGTGTTCATTTCATGGATTAAAAGTTTATTCTCAGAAATATTAAGATTCTCATATTTGTTAAGTTTTAAAAAATTATTCTTGAGTATTGTTGATTCCTAGAATGTGATAACTTCCTTTTTTTTTATTATGTGTTTCCATGCTTTTATTCCCATGAAGAGAAATGAGAATATGATATCTTGATGAGAATATGAGAATTTATTATCCAATACACATGTAACTTTCATTTTTTACTTCTTTTATTTAAATTATTTTGATTTTAAAAAATAATCCTTAAAATATTAAAATGCAACCAAACATATTTTTAAATATAAAAAAAAATATTCCTAATCATATAATTCCAGAAAATACAATATCATTTCGTAAGCTAAATTGCACTTTTATACTATATAGAAAGACCTATATCGAAACAAGATATTTAGTCGTATTTGTTAACAAATACTACAAAATAAACCTTTTGAAGTACGATTCTACCATACAATGCTAGCTATACGAAGAATGAGGCAAATTGGTCTTATGGGGTTTCTTTTAGAAACTAATTTCTTAACAGGGTTTGTTTTGAAACATTTTGCTGAGAGTCTGTTTTGTGTAAACGGTTTGCCGAGGGACATGAGAAAACACATATTTTGCTAAGAAAAACAGCGAAACAGGTATAGGTGCAGTAGTGCAGTATATTTTGCCATTCTTACTGACAAAATAGCTTGTATGCAGCTTTCGCCATCTATTCTGACAAAATAGAAACCACCTATTTCGTTATTTCTCTTGACGAAACACTTACACAAAACAGACTCCCTATATAAAATATTTCAAAACACACCCTACTAAAGAATTAGTTTCTAAATGAAACACACAAAGGTCAATTTGCCGAAGAATGAAGATAATCATTGCTGCCGTTGTATTGGCCTGTTCTTTTCATCCAATCTTTTGCTGCCCTCCATCCTCCTTTTATCACGTGCAAATTATAATTATCATGTTAGTGATATGAAGATAATCATTCCAGGATTATATTTTATTCTATAATGGTATTATGATCAGTATAACCTTTTTGAATTGTGTAGCAATTGACTTTGGACAATGATACATGCACTGGCCATTTTGTGTACAGTTGCATATAAATAATAAAACAGTAGCACTGGTTTTATATACAGATTTCACAATATTTTTTTATATAAAAAGTAAAAATATAAATAAAATGAATAATATATGAAGATAATTAAATAAAAATATGTTATTATAAGTGTTGCAAAAAAATTATTAAAAAAAAATATTATTCTAACAACATCATCTATTAACATTAGTCAAAAGAAAAGGGTTTTATCTCAAATTTTTTCGACCTTTAGTCCCTAATAAGTTTATAATGTTAAACTAATTGATAAAAAATTTAAAATATAATTAAAAAAATTATTGAGCTGTCAATCTCATTATTATGTCATCAATTAATATGATAATTAACTTAACAAAAAAAGACGGAAAATGATAGAGAAAATTTTTTTCAAGGACTACCGGTCAAAATTTAGATAAGGGATTAAAAACATAAATCTGAAAAATTTAAGAACAAAAAAAAACTTATTTTAAATTGATAGGAAACTCTCCCTGTCTCTCTGATATATAAATTCTTTGAGATTTAAAAGTTATTATTATTTTTAAAAATTTAATTAAACTATGTTAATAGTATAAATAGTTTTTTTATTATTCAATTATAAATTGTCATGTAGCTAGGTTATTTTTTTTTAATTTTATAAAAATTATTTTAAAACTTATATCTAAATTTATTTATAATTTGATTGGATGGTGTAGAAATCTTTACATTGAAATCATATACAAATGAAACACTTTTTTATATGAATAGGAAGAGATTGAATAAAAATAAAATGATAATAAATTTTATTATTTAAATTATTTAACATAAAATAAAAGTCAATAAAACTTGACTGCAGATATTTTATTTTATATTTTTATTTAAATTTAGATATTTAAGATTAAATACTTTATTCTGCAATAAAATATCTATACAAATTTGGATTTCGATTTATCTAATTGAACTACGTTAATTACTTAAAGGGCTTAACTTTTTCTAAACTTACTATTTAATTAAATTGAACCCTAAACATTATTTAAATACAGTCAAGCCTCATGGTACTCACTACTAAGATCAACGAGTATTAGTTGCGATTGCCAGTATAGATTAAGTAATAAAAAAATACAAACCATTAAATAATAATTTAAATATTTATATATTTAAATAAAATTATTTGTTATTTTTTTCTTTAAACAAGTGGTGGTTCCAAGAGAGGCTAATGGTGTGGCTCCGGCTGGGGTTTTAACATTTCTAGAGTCTTATTTAGCTATCTTGTAGTTTTGTCTTTTGTCTCCTACTCTACAAAAAAAAATCATGTATATTTAATAAAATATTTACTAAACTATTACTTTCTTAATTACACTCATTTTAAAGAAATCAGATATTTCGACAATATATTACTCAGTTTAGCAACTTAAATTAATTAATTCTGTGTTTCTATAATTAGCAACTTGTAAGAGTACGTTTATTGCTTAAAAAAACTTGTAAGA
Source organism: Glycine max (assembly GCF_000004515.6). Taxonomy (NCBI): domain Eukaryota; kingdom Viridiplantae; phylum Streptophyta; class Magnoliopsida; order Fabales; family Fabaceae; genus Glycine; species Glycine max. The sequence goes on along the minus strand of NC_038253.2, from coordinate 13,216,147 downwards.
GTTTATTTTTAAAACTAAAGTTAAAATTAACAACTCAATATTAAAACTAGTTTTGATTTTACAAAATTTCAAAACTAAAAGGACACAACCACCGAATGGACATAAGTTTCTAATAACATATTGGACCAAAAAAAATAGGTTTTCAGTGTATGGTACATTCTCTTGTTCCAAAATCCTACAAAATTACTTTTCAAAAAAATTGTGGACCTCGATCTAGGTGCCTTTGAGCCTATTGGATCTGTTAGTGTTCTTGGGCCCAAGTAGTTTTGTTTCAAAGAGATGGATTCCTTAGCTGATTTAGGATTAGAATTTGATTTTTGTTATTTTTTTTTACTCGGAGTTATATTTGGATTTATGATCGGGCTAGAATGGGAGAGTTGGCATATCTCCCACTGTGGAGAACCTATTTTTTACCATTGGAACTTTTATTTTTTGAGTCAATAGCTGAGTTTTTTCTTTCTTTCTTTTTTCTTCCTTTCCCTATTTTGACTCTGGTTCTCCTCTGTCACTTAGCATGCTCAATCACCATGATTGTCCACTATGTTCCCTTAACCACCAAGAGTTTGTCATCAATTTATCACCACCTAGTCGAAATCACATTGTGGATATTTTTTAACCATTAGTTAACAAAACCATTTTAAATATAACCTACCTTTTTTTGACATAAAATATAACCTGCCTATTTAACCATTTTCAATTCATCAATCTAAACCAGTCGTTTAAAAATGATTACATCCAACGAGATTCACATGATGGCTCACCAGTGCTCCAGAGATTCCTTTGCGCACAAAGATGCAATGAAAGAACCCCACCACAATTTAAAAGATAATTTGGTAAAATATTTGAAGTGGTCCCCTTTGGTCAATTGTTTACCACGAACTCAGTTTTGCTACTGAAATCCGAGAGATTGAAAACTATGAGAGAAAACAAAATAAACAACTCTACAAGTTCTCTTATCTATTTTTTAAGTTTTTATATAAGTTGTTATTATCTAACAATAATCAATAAAATTTCAATATATTACAAACAACTTATTTAAGAATAGATTACAAATACTAAAATTAAAGTATTATTATTTTTATATTAGGCATTGTGAATATTACTAAAGAAGAAAGAGCACTAGTCAAAAATCAAAACAAAATAGATAAAAGAATACAATGCATAGTTTCCAAGGCTAGCCTTTAGCAACAAGTTAAATCCCAATTTCCGATAATGGATCATACTCCTTTATTGTTCGTCCGTCACGGTCACTGAATTGCCTCCCTCTAACCGATTCAGCGTGATGCTGTTGTTCATTCTTTTTCCTTCCCACATAGCAATTATTTCTTCGTCTATAATTTGAAGCTTACACCTAAGATTAGATTGACTAGGATAGGACATTTAATACCCTGAATTTGTGGTGTTATTGTACTTCTGTCCTGTTCATCTATTACATAAATTGCATCAGTCCTACTCTAAGGTTTCTGGCCAGTTCCTTTACGCCCATGTTGAATTCATCCTCCATCTGCCACCAATTAAAACAAACCAAATTAAGTTTAGGCCAAGTACCTAAACTCATTAACATTTTTATTTATGCCTAATATTAAAAAACAGATATCACCATATTTATAATTCACACACTATATATTTTTTCTTTATCATAATATTAATTCTAATTCAAAACGCTTGATTAAATAACATAAATTATTATCAACATGTGTCAATCATTATTGATTTACATAACTTTAATTTAATATTAGGTTGAACAAACATATATTTTCATACACGTTTTGTGAAAAGTAGAAATTTATAATTTTTTATTATTATTTGAAAAATTTTCAACAGTAAATCAAAGAGACACCTAACCAATAGAATTAAACTCCCTACCAGGCCCATCAAATGTAAAAATATTTAACAACTTTCTTTAATCTTGTAATGTTATTTTTAATAATAACAATAAGAAAAATAATGTACCTCGGCTACGATGGTTGTGTCGAGAACAGAGGAACCGAAAGACAAGGCGCTGCTATTGACGACGGAGAGATGAAGTTTCTCTATCTCTCTGAATATGTTCACCAGCACTGCCTTTTCCTTCTCGCAGAGGATTCGAATCAGCACGCTCTTCTTTGACACCCTCGCCTCAACTTCTGGCAGTGACAAAGTCGCTTTCGTGGAGATATCATCGGAGTTTCCGAACTCGCAGGAGTTTGATGAAGTGTCTGAGACATCCTCGTCCGCAGGAAAAACCTGAGATTTCTTCGCAAACACCACTGATTCCTCGTTTTTCCTTTTGCTCTGCTCCTCCAGCACCTTCACTTGCTCCTTCAGCTGCTTCACATACCTTATAGCCTCCCCCAACACGGACACCTTGTCCATCTGCAAACAAATTACCATTCCTTAGTACCATTTACAAATATACATTCTAACGTTTTTTCGTCGCCATTACATTACATTCGTATCGAATAGTGAATCTGACCAGGTCACTTTTAATTCTCCAAACCACATTTTTTCATCTTTCTAGCTCAAATCTAATTTAAATATTTGAGAAACATAATTTCAACTTCGGAACATTGAATAACTATTTCACTGAATAAAAATTGAACCACAAAGGAGACCGGGTATAGTGAAAGAGACTAGTTAGAGTCTAACATTGCAACACGATGAAACAAGGTTCAAATTTCTATCCGAAGAAGCATTTACATTTAGTACCGACAGTACTTTGAACAGTACAGAAAAAAAAATTGAACCTTTTTGAGGTCTGGAATAAGGGCAGAGAGGGCAATCAACTTCTGGCTAATTTTTTCTCTCCTCATTCTCTCAGCAATGATGTGATCTTGTGTGTGATGAGAAGATCCGGCAAATGACCCCATTTTCTTGTTCTGCTGAGTAACTACTCGTCTTGGTTCATTCTTTGAAGGCAAAACTTTCTCAAGATTCAAAACCTTGGTTCCTGGCTTTGAGGCTGATTCAACCGTAACCGGTGGTGGATTTGTGTTGTCAAAGGAGAGAATATAGGAGGAGGGAGTGGAACTGGAAGCTGTCTTTTGTGAGAGTTGTTCTATCTTTGGTAACTTGAAAGGCCTCTCCAAGCCACTCTCAGCCGCTGAAGAGAGACTCTCTACTGTGGAAAATGAGCTTTGCTGATTCTTCTCTAATAATGCAGTGGCTACATCATGAGGAGATGCTAAAGTTCCATTCACATCATCCACTTTTATGTCCGATTGACCCATGAAACTGTAATCATCTGGTTCCTGGAACAATGCAGTGAAATTTTAGCAAGAGTTAGATTCAAAAAAAGTTCAAGCTAATTGTAAGCATAACTATGGTGTATGATATGATTTTACCATGTCACATAGCCAACTAGTCCATGATTCCTCCATTGATGTCATGCTATTGCAAATTTTGTTTCAGTTTTTGCAAGCAAGCTGAGAGTATCAATGATCCTGAAAGTATGAAATTAATCAATAAAAAATTAAAAAGGTGGTCCTGTAATTTGATATTAACACCAATATATTCTTTAGTTCGTATATAAATTCCAAGAGAAAATAAATGAGATCAATTACCTCCTCCAGCTATAGGTGAATGGCTCAACCGAATCTAGGAAAATAACACACAAGTTGGCTCGTTTGGATTTATAGAGGGTAGCAGCACCCCATATGCACGTATGTGCAGATTCTTCAATTTTCAGTCATAATTTGTTACGTGTCCAAAACTGCTTGTTCCAACTGTTAATTTACCAATATATGTCAGCTTCAATTATTTCTTCACACCTTATCCTATTTAGGGTGAATTAGATGGAATAATGCTACACATGCACGATACAATATTACATAGATATCATTTTATAGCAGTATAATTTATGAAAAAAATAGGTGATCCCCTCACAGTGAAGAATAAAATAATTTTATATGGTTATTCAATTATAAACTATTTCGTTCTTATCAAATTATATGATATTTAAGATTTTAGTAGGTATTAAAAAACATAATTAATTTATTGAATTATAAAGAAAATATTAGATAATTTTTTAATATATTTTTTATCTTTTTAATTAATGAATTATTTATTTTTTCTATATATTATTCCCATTAAATATTTATTAATGGTAGTCTTGAAAAAAATATTTATTTTTCTTTTTTGTTTCAAAAAAATATTTAATAAAACATTGATTTTGTAAAAGGATATCTATTTTAAAATATATTTTTCTTCTTTAAAACATCATATAATTTGAAACAAATGAAGTATTATATATGTTAAGATTATCAACTTTCAATAAAATTGACTTAGAAGTTGAAGGGAAAAGGAAAGAGAGATATTTGGATTCGAATATCTCCCACTAACAACTAACATTTATCAATAAAATAAATATTAAGGTTATTGACTTTAATAAAATTATCTTAAAGTCATATAATTTTTTTATTAGTTGATTATGTAAAACTATTTTATATTGTTAGTGCATGATTATTAAATTCTAATTTATATTTTTTTATTGTTTAAAGCACTATTTAAAATACTTTAAAGATAAAAAAACAAAACAAACACACTTTTGCAAGGAGTAAAATAATTTTACATTAGTTTTTTTTATTTGGATTAAATGTTTTTTTTTATTTGTACAAGAGTTAAATAGTGATGCATTAACAATGTAAAATTATTTTACATTACCAATCAATCACAAATCACTGTTAATATAATTTTTAAGATAATTATTAAAGTCAACAAACTTATCATATGTGATAAATTATAATTGAATGATAATATAAAAATTTTTATACTATCAATACATCACATATTTTCTCTTTGCATGGACCTTCAACACATTAAATCTTCTTAATTTTTCAGAAGGATTTGAATTTTACAATTAATATTAAGAGATATAAAGTATATGAGAAATGTACGTGACATGTAATTTGCCTAAAATATGAAAGAAAGATTATAAATACATATTCATTTCTTCTTTTATTTCATTTTCACATTATTTTTATTATATTTTTTTATTAAATCATCACTTGTTACATCTATTATTTTCTTTCTCTATTTTTTTTTCCTGATTATCTTCCATTTCAATCCCAATCCACCTTAAAAGGCATATAGGGTGGACGTTATCATAATACATTATGAAATTAGGAAAGCCTTTTAGTAGTGAAATTGTGAATAGATTAAAAGTGAACTTTTTTTTAATGTTAGAAAATTCAAAATTTGAGATAAATTAATAATACAAAGTAGGGTAGACCTTAGTCTGGATGTATTAAAGTTTTAATGAATGTAGGAATGACAATAATTTGAACGCAAATATGTAATTTAAATGTAGTTATTATTATACTTCATTGTTTATAACATTATAATATATAATCAAAAGTACATTGAAATACGTTAAGAGTTACATAACTTAAACATGAAAACACCAACCAAGACATTGGTAATATTTGGTGTTAAACTTTAACTCAATAGACACAACCAATAGTAAAGAATTTTAGTTAAAGTCATGAAACAAATTTTGAGGATAATATAGAATAGTATTATTGATGTACAACCTTAATGGTAGTAAAAGAACACTATTTGAAGTATGTAATGCTTGTTTCCATATGCACTGATAACCTGCAATTTATTGGTAGTAAAAGAACACCGAAATGTCCCCAATTATGCATTATAATTCCTGTATATCGAGCCGTCACACATAATTTCTCTTTTTTCCATCTGAAGAGTTACGAAGGTCCTATTGAGAAATAAAGAGGTTCCGGTTGAGGAAGAACCATGAAATCACCGATTATACTGTTAGCCCGTTATCCGTTGTGTCTACATCATTCCATAACAGATCTTAAGAAGAGTACATAAGTCAGAAATCACCTACGGATTTAGATTCCGTTACATTTGTTTGATCAATCATTATGGATCTAGACATTCCTAAAACTCTTCTTGATAATCTAACGTAATATGTTCTTGGTGGTTATATTGATATTTTATAAGCATCCCCAAAAATTTCAACAAGTGGTATCAGAGCAATTACATGAATTGTTTGGGATCCCCTAAAATAAATACTTTACACTTTTATATTTTTCCTTTTTGGCATACGACTGTATCGCAATTACATGAATTGTTTTTTATTATTGTAAAGTCTGAGAATTAATATAACAAGAAAGTATACATAAAGATGTCGTACACTTCTTTAGTTATGAATTATTGCATTGGGTTTTCAAATTTTTTTTTGGCATTGTTGGCTAATTGATATACATGGTTAGTGATGCTATAATAAATTTGTGATAGCATTATTTACGAATGTGATATTTACTTGTTGTATTTTAAGTATAAATCAATATTGTCGTTAAATATAATTTAAGAATATAATATTTATTTGTCGTAATTAATGTTTTATATTTTTTTGCTATCATGGTTGGGTGTAAGTCTAGCCGTAAGAGATCCTTCCCATTTATTTGCATGCCTAGTAATTTTTTTAATTAAATTGATTGACACAATATATTATCAAAGTGATCCCTATTGAGAAAACTGATTTGATTAAAATTACATAAATTTTGCAAAAAATTATGTATGCGATTTGTGTTTGGCCCAAAAGAAGACGTAATTTGACCAAATAATATTGTACATGTGATGATAAATATGTGACAAATATAAGGCTTTTGCATGTGAATAATAGTCGGTTCAAAGAAAGGTTATTATTGAAGATAATTTATTATCAATATTTGATCATTGTGTTGAGAGTACCAATTACAAATTAGTTTCTCAGTGCAAAGATTAGGAATTAATGTTATGTTAGGTATCTTGTGATGAGTCTCTTATGTAAAATATTTGCACATTCTGTTATATAAATTTTTATATTACTTAATTATATGTGAAAGTTGTGTGATTTTAAGACCTCTCATTTATTATATTAAATTGTCTTGTATTTTTTTGGTTAAATTGATTGAAACAATATGTTGCCAAAGTAACCCCTGTTGCGTAAGTTGATTTGATTGAATTTACATAGATTTTACATAGAATTATTCATGCGAATTGTACTTGACCCAAAGGAAGACACAATTTGACAGAATAATTACATGCTTGCGATGATGAACATGTGACGATTATAAATAGTGTGATTTTTCATGTGAATAATAAAATGTTTAAAGACAATCATTATTTGACCGGAGTAATCATCATATAAGTTTTCCTTGTGAGCAATGGAGTGTCTAAAGATAACCTTTGTTTGACAGGACTTATTACCAATGTTGATCAATGCGTTGAGAGTACCACTTGCAGTTAGTCTTTTTCAATCTAAAGATTGGAAATTAATGTTTCGCTAGGTATCTTGTTTGGGTCTTGAAATTTATCATAAAGATTATTTTTACATTGTATGTTTATTTTCTCTTCTTTAATTGTTGTTGTTGCTACTACTATGGTTTAAAATACTCATATTATTTGAATTCCAAAGTTACATGTATAAAATTTAGAGTTTGAAAGGAGTTAGTTAAGAGTTGAGGATATTGCATAATTTTTTTTCTAGAGAAGAAATAAGAGAACAAGATAAGGAATTTCCTTGTTGCTTTTGTAGGATGAGACATATATATAAAAAAAGAAGTCTCATTTATATTATTTAGTGTGTGAGAAATGGTAAGCTTATCATTGTTATTTGTTTTAAAGTTAATTTAATTTTGTACCAAAAAATGTTAGTGGGTAGATTTAGGTTCTACTACTTACATAAGCATGTCTATACGATGTTACCTATGGAGTCATCCACCAAGTGATTATGAAAGATTCATCTATGTGGGCGATAACATAAAGTTACAGTTGAAGCTATGGGAACTTTTATGTTGCTTTAAAATACTCAATTTCATTTGAATTTGGTTTAGACATATATTAAGCAGTTTACTAAACCAAATTTTATTTCTAATTTGGACAAATTTAGTTATTCTTGTTCAATTAGAAATAATAAAGTTAGTCTCTCTTGTGATTCAAATATTGCAAGTTATGAGCTCTTTTATGGATATTTGAGTGTTCCTATTATAAACAGTTTTGGGTGGTACAAAACTTAAAATTAAATGAGAATTTCATCACTTTATAACATAAACGCTTAAGTCATATCTCTTAATACATAATTTGGATGCTTGTGTTATATGAAATTTTAGATCCTTTATATTGGTTGGACCTTATAGTCTACATTGAGTATATAAAGGGAAAATAAACAAACAAAAAAGAATTCAAGTGCTGAAAGAACTAAGGATATCTTATAACCAATACATACATATATTTATGTTTTATTCCTTGTGGATTCATGGAATGAACAAATGTATTTTATTATATTCATAGATGATTTCTCTTTATTTAAATTATGAGAAGTTTTGGCCTTTAGACATTTTTAGTCTTTCAAAGCTGAAGTTGAACTTCAATTAATAAAAATATAGAAAATTAAGGTTTTTAAATGTGATCGTGGGAAATACTATGATATATATGACATAAGGTACAACGTTTGGAGTCGCCCATGTGTTTTTCTTCAATAATTGTGAAATTGTTTTACAACATGTAATGTTAGGCAAACTTAGCATGAACAAAGTTGTAGAATGATGAAACTAGACTTGTATAGATATGGTAAGAAGTTTAATTCTTCTTTACCAAAGTAGCTTTGGGGAAAGACATTAAAGAATTCAATTTATATCTTTTTAGGGTACCAATTAAAGTAGTCATTAAGAACCCCTATTAGGTGTGAGCCAGGGAAATCCTAACATTAGACATTTGCAGATTTGAGGATGTTCAGTCGAAACAATGTCTTATAGGCTGCATGAAGGTAAGTTGGACTTAAAGATAATTAGTTACAATTCTTTTTTCTTACATTTAAAGCTCTCGCATGTATAAGTTTTTCAATCCCACTTTAAGATCATGTTTGAGACGAGAATGCAAGACTCCTTGAGGAGATTGAGTTTGAAGGGAAAGAAAACATAAAGAGTGTTGTCTTTAAAGAATAACATGTTATTGAAAATAGATAAGCCTTTGTACTTACCATTGTTCAAGAAACGGATATGGTCTAATTGACTTTAGTTAAGTCATATTGTGCTCTAACTCTCAAGTGGATTGATCTCATAAATGATGTGATAAAACCGATGGTTGAACATGATATTTGAGATATCATCAAATTGCTTGAAAGTATGAAACCCATAAGTTCTAGATAAATATCTTTAGTAGAAAGGGTTTCAATGAGTAATATTGAGATATATAAAAAATTTCTTGTAGCCAAAAGTTTTACAAGAAGAAAGACATTGATCACAAAGAGATTTTCTCTTTGATTTCTTAAAAAAAACTTTCTTAGGACTATAATGACACTCTAGATCATTTTGATAATTTTTTTGCATAGATGGATGTAAAGATTACGTTTCTAAATGGAAACATTGATGAAACAAATTATACGACACAACCAGAAAATCTTATTTAAAATGATCTAAAGTTTATGGTATGCAAACTAAAGAAATCTATTTATGCTTTTAAACAAGTCTTTCATCTATGATATTACAAAATTCATCAAGATTACTTTTTATGGTATTAAGGTAAATTTGGTTGATGATTGCATATATTAAAAGTGCAATGGGAGTAAATTTATTATTTTGATATTATATGTTGATGACATCCTACTAGCATCATACGATTTATTATTGCAAAACATTTATATTACAATTTATCATGTATTCTTATGTTTATTTTTTATTGTTGTGAAATAATTTTTAGTGGGAGTCCTAATGTGATATATGATTAATCTTGTATGCAACACTAGAAAGTAGTCAAACGCATTATGTGCTAATTGAAGAGAACAAGAAACTACGTATTTTCATATCAAAAGTTTAGAAGTTTAAAAATCATTGGGTATTCTGATTTTGATTTTTACAGAATGTCTTAATAACAATCTCTCCACATAAGAATCCACATTTAATAAGTTGGTGGAGTTAATATTTTGTTATGAGACATCACACTAAAATTTATGATTGCTAAATTATTCTAATTGGCTTGTCTGTTGTTGCCAACATTAAGTAGCCATCGGGTGTTTATTGGGATGATATCTTGCGGTCTTATTAAGGATTCAACCAAGTAAAAGTTTATTGATATAAAGTATTTGGTTGTTAAATAAAGGATTCCGAAAATATAGATTTATATAGAACACACAGGGACTCATTTCATGTTAACTAATTCACTTACTAAAGGTCCGACACTTAAAATTTTTTCATGAGTACACTGCTCATATGGGTGTAATTTCTGATAGTATCTTAGTTTAGTGAGAGTCTTGCTTATGTTCTATATCTTATGGTTTACAAATATTTTGTTTGGATTTTCTGCAGAAATAAAGTTGAAGTTTATCATTTCATTATAAGCTTGTTTTGTTTGTGATATTTATATTGTGTTTGGATTGATCTCTATAAAGAATAAAGTTTTGACCAATTGGAAATAGAAATAACTAAGATCACATTGCATGTAATTTTCATACTGCTTATCCAAATTAACCTATGTTATTGAGTGTATTGATATGATGATCATTGGAGTCTAATTACATTTGTTGTAGTGACGAAAGCCGCAGTGATTCCATTATTGATAGATAGATGAGATGGACCGTTAAGGTGAAAGTCTAAAGGTAAATAGCGTACGGATGCACGCTAAAGGATTTTTTATATAATCATTACAATATTTAGTCCAAGTGAGAGATTGCTGGATTTTTCTATTTCAATAAGTAATGTGAGCTAATATTATAAGAAAATTATATTAGTTATTTATCGGTTTTATTTTATATGATCAAATTAAATGAGTCCGTTAGACAACTAAATCAGATGATATGGACTTAGAATGAATAGATGTTAGTATTGGTCCATTATGGGGATAATGGAAACCTTATTAGTTTAACACGCTATAAGAAGGCTATGATACCAATACACTGAACAGTCACACATAGTTTATCTTCTCCCGTTTTAAAGAGTTACAAAGTTCTGTTGAGGAATAAAGAGATTTCGGTTGAGGAAGAACCATGAAGTCACCAACTACGTTGTTAACTGTTTATCTGTTATCTCTACAACATTCCATAATAGATTCTAAGAAGAATACAATACATAGATCATAAATCACTACCGAGACAAATTCCGCTATGTTTGTTTGATCAATTGCTATGAATCCATGTATTTTTACAATTATTCTTAATAATCTAACTTAATATATTCCTGGTGACTATATTAATATTTTATAAGGATCTTCTAAAATTTTAACATTATCTTCTATTATAAACATAATTTTTACATCATTAGTTGCCTAATAATTATTTATATCATAAATCTTTGTTTAATATGCTTACCTAAATAACTCAAAGTAAGATGATTTTTCTCCTACCGCAGAACTCATCGAAAACACATCGTGATATGCTTCGATTCATAAAATATAACACGGCTCGAATCTTAACGTAACTTTATCGAGTTCAAATTTGTTAAAGTAAAATTCATATTTACGAGGCTACAGGTATTAATTGGCCTCATTTATGCTGCCTTATAAATTATTCTCTGCCTTTTAGTACAACTTCAGTAATATAATTATGTTTTGAAATAAAAAAAAGTAATTTAATTATGTTAAAGATCAAAATTTTATCTTTTCCATTTGGTTTTTTTTTATTTAAAAAACAATACGTTTTTCTTTTATTATGAGGAGTGTGAACCAAACGTATCCTTTTCAAACAAAATGAAAACGGTATTTAAGTTTAATCAATTTCGATCGAATATAAACTACAACTAAAAAAACAATTCACGCTAATAAAAAACTAATTAACATTATCTAATTATACCAATTATATTTAAAAATATATTTTCCTTAAATTATCATTCTTTGAAACTTAATATAAAAAATAAATTAAATAGAGTGATTAAAAATAAAACCTCAATTAAAATTAAGAATATTTAAGAAATAATTTTATTAAATAAAATAAAATTATTTGATTTGTTTTATATTTAAGACTGACACACTTTTTCTTCGACACCAAAGAAAATATATTATATCTATAATTTATTTAGTTTTTAATTGTTTTACTTGCTTGGACACACACACACATATATATATATATATATATATATATATATATATATATATATATATATATATTTCACTAATTTGGTTTAATTAGATAAACATAGATAGATATAATTATTTTTGTCAAAATTCAATGTAATTATATTGCATAAACTTAAAACTTAAAAAAATTATGGCTCCCAATATACTGAGGAGATAAATTAGTTTTTCTTTTTTTTATTTGAAGAGTTACAGAGATTTTATTAAGGAATAGAAAGTTTTCAGTCGAAAAAGAATCATAATATTATTGTTGATGTTGGTCATGAATTGTCATAAAGACTTACAACAATTGTCAAATGACATTTTGATTAGATTCCAAATACATATCTACATATTTATTTTAATCCTTAATAATTAAATATATTATAAATTTTAAAACCTGTGATTTTTTAAGGGCACTAAAATAAGAATTAAAGATTATAGATTTCCAACAAGAAGAAGGGATGAATTTTAATGGAGGGAAGGGAAATATTTTGGTTAGATATTATGTTTGGTTGAGATGAGGAGATTTAGAAATAAGTTTATTTTTGTATTTTTATAATCTTAAATTTCAAAACAGAGATATTTTAGTCATTTCAATTAAAATATTTTAAATCTCATTCATTTTTCTTCAATATTGGAGGGAAATGAAAATTAGATGAAGACCAATTTTTCTTCCATTCCTTTTTAAAATTGAACCAGATAAAAAATAATTAAAAAAATTTCTCCCCTTCCCTCCTCCTCCTCCTCCATTTTCCTACAACCAAACAATATATAAGTTTATAATAGGAGAAAGTAATACTCTAATTATGTTCAACCTTGTAACTAGTGAAAATGTTTCTTAATAATCTAAGTTGAATGATTTGGGTATAACTATTCGCTATAAGTCTCGCTATGAATCTATTTGCCTTGTGTTTAATGGAGAAGATCCATTTACAATTATTATTCTTTTCTTTTACCATGACATAAGCTTTCCTGAGTCTTTCTTCCATAAATTTATAATCTATTTTGTGATTAGGAGCCACTTTGGGTCATTAAAGGCTTTTTTGTTTTTTTATATTGTACATAAGATGTATTTGAAGGGTTGCTTGTACAAATATTTTAAGAGGTTGTGATAATCTTTGGGTACAAACATAGTTGGCAATTGGATACTTTATCTTCTTTCCTTCATGGTTTGGCGAGTATCAAATCGGTTCCTTGCCATAACTATACCTAAAAAGTTATTAATTTGTATCCAACATTTCCGTCTACAAAATCATTAGAAGACTTTAGAGATTGTACCTTGGGCGTATATTCAGGAGAAAGGTTAATTGGTACTAGAATGTGAGCTTGTTGTTGTGAACGTTCTTGCTTAGTAGGATTACTCTATGTCTTTTATGATCATCATGTATATTTCTTCCTATCACTGCCATGCCTAGATTATTTGATCTTACCATGTCGCTAGTGTCATTAGGTTCCAAGTTGGTATAGCTCTAAATCACCCTAGCCAGTATGCCCAATTGTTAACTCTGTCCTCGTCACCGAGCTACTCCCCATGAAGAGAATAATGATAATCTAGTTTTAGTTAGAAAGTTTCAAATTCAACAAATTAAAAGTGGCATCCATGGTGATATAAAGACATCTAGTAGTGGTATCATAATAATAATAACATTTCCTGTGTGTAGTATACCCCAGGAAAATGCTCCCAATTGTACAAGGATCAAACTTAGTTATTTGACTTTTGTGAATAGGAACATAAGCTACACATCAAAATATTTGAGGTGGAGGTGTCAAAATTAATCAATTTTTTTTGGGTCTCACTTCTTATATAATGAATCTCTCATTTGATTTGTAGTTTTTAATAAATTTTAATCAATGATAAAGTGTGGTACTAATATTCTTTCAGGTTATAATATCTAATGTGAAAGACCACAAAATACATGAATTATCTACCGCATAATTATTCTAACTTAATAGTAATTTCCAGTCAAAATCCTGGATATATATTTATGATAAATACATGAAAAAATAAATTTATTGTACAAAATATCCTACCTAATTCTAATAGAATTGTCTTTTATAAAAAATTACATCCAGTCTATACATATAAAAAAACTCAACCATATCAAAGGCAAGACACGATATCTTACTGTGTTAATGATATAAAATAATTTACCAAAGGTTGTAATTATTTTAAAAAAGATATAACCAATAATTTATTATTAAATGATATTCCAGGATAAAAATTAAATATATTATTATTAAAAAAATTTATCTTCATATTAATACGAAATAATTTCCGTTAAAAATAATGATTAATCTTCCTCAAGAATCACGAGTGCGCTCAAAATATATATTTTTTGTCCAATACAATTTATTTCATATTTAATAACCAATTAAAATTTAAACCTTCAATTAAGAAACATAAGCCATTACACTTGTGGCCATCATTGTTGGACTATCATTATTAAATTTTATTTATAATAACTGCGCTCTTGATCCGCATATAAACAAGTAATTAAATGGAATTGATATCTGGTCGGATTCGTGAATTCATTGTATAGTTTAATTATTCATCACTTGATTCATAAATCATGAATATGTTTTCTGAATAGTTGTGGTCCGATCCAATATTAATGCAGAACGACTATTGTACATGATCGGTTGACAATGAAGCCCGTAAACCATGTGGTATGCCTCTCTCGCATCCCTAGGGGCCTCCGTGATCTGTGCAGGTTGCAGAATTCCGGGTATATATGCTCTCAACATTTTATCACACCCAAGTAGTTTTTCAGTTCTGCTCTTCTCTATTCTTTCGTTTTTCACCTTTATTTTCTTCTATTTTTAGAGAAAGATATAGGAGTATAATTGTTAACGTTACATAATTAGAAGTTAAAGTGAGAGGTTAGGTCTCGAATACATATATTTTGGCTAATTTGAATGCAAAATGCTACTGTATATACTTATAAGAAAGAAGGAAGAGATGATAGTAAAAGACATGCAAGTGTTATATTAAAATTTGTTATTATATGCTTAAATTTTAATACACTCCTTTGTTTAAGTGTCCCTATTCCTATTGCTTGATTCATACAATTTCCATGCTTCATGTCGTGTAAATAACGCGGTTCCGCATTTAGCTAAAAAAAACGTGCTTCCGCATCCACCTAATTGGTAATTTTTCTTTATGAGATTCGTATACTTGTTCAAGAGTTCGATGCATCGTTTTTCATGATTAAATTTAAAATTCAATACACTGATACTTAAGCAAAGATACGTGTTTTGTTAATGGTTTGATACGTACGTACGCCATGTTCATAGACAATTTTGTAATTTTTTAATATTATATAATTTTATTGTAATTTTATGAATTTATTAATAATTTATTTTTTTATTTAATAAAATTTATACCGACAGGAGCTAGCCAGGCAAAGGAATATCCGTTAGTATCAGATTTTTTTTATTGTGCATCTTGTTCTAAATTACTTGATAAACATTAGAGATTAACTTTGTGATGAATTTTGATTTAATTAAATTAGAATCATTGTCACATGTTTAAACTCTTCCTTTTCTTAAAATAAAAATCAGGTTATGATTATAAAAATTTCATTGTGAATCCCATAGTTTTGTCAATATAGTACGGGTTGACCCAAAAAGAAAACTCAATTACGTAAACAATGAAAATACTACAATATTCGACTATATGTCTATAAATCCTCTTTAACAATCAGGATTTTATGAATTGAAGTTGAAAAACGAATCATGTGCATTCCCATTGCAATTAAGAAAACGTGCTTGAATTATTGAAATATTCCCATATTTTTTTAGCAGCAAACGAAAATTTTCAAATATGAAATTATATATAGTAGTGACAAGGACAAACTAATGGTTGAAACATGTGTTCTATCTCCTTTTCATCTAATATGTCACGTGAGGGACCATGTGATTTGTACGCGGTATAAGATTCACCAAGATTTAGAGAGATCATAATGGGATCTAAGACAATAAAATCAAGTTGGTGTAAGATCCTTTAATTTATAAGATGATAATAATAAATATACAACAAACTCAAAATGACATTGAGAATTGAAGCCAAAATGGACAAAGTATTTGTTGTTCAGCCAAAGATTAAATTCACATCTTACTGTTAGAATTGGACGCAATAGACAGTGTTTGCTGTTCAACGATTGATTAAATTTTTAATTTACAATTCACTATTAGGATTTGATGCAATGGACAAAGTCATACCAACCATATACTAACCATATTTATTAAAGTATCCGTTACCTAACCCGAACGCAAATGGCTATAAATTGTGTACCATGACCAATTTTTTTCACATTCTTAATTAGAAAAATAATACACCGTACAAAAATTAACAGAACTGAGCCAGGATCAAATGTTGTATACTCAATAATGTTTGTATTGAAATTCGTGATATGTAGAATAGGAGAAATGGGACTCAGTTCCAAAGAGAAATGAGAAGCGTGAATTCCAAAGTTTAAATTATACCGGTATTATAACATGGTGGTGGGGTGCATGTAAATTATTACTGCGGGCAAGTATGATCATCCCATTGATACCTGTAAATTAAACAGCAACTTACTGACACTCACATGTGTCTTACATTTCTCTTATAATTTCTTTTGGTAATGTATTAGTTATAAGGTGTGAATTTAAGGGTATCTTCAAAGTGATGAAGGAGAATGCTGGTGGGAATAAAATATAATGTTATTATTGTTTGGGTTGGTAAAATAAAAATGAAATATAATAAAAAAATAGTTAAAATCATAATTATTCATTTTTTTATTTTTTAAAATTTAGGAGGAATGAGTTAAAATAAAAATGTTGTTTCATTTAATATTAACGTTTTTTAAAATGGATGTGGATTACTCACACCATTCATTATCATTAATTTAACATTTTTTTCTTATATGATGCTAACAGATGACATTGACATAATGACATTATACTAATGTGGCAAATTATGCAGATGTAGACGTGTCAATGATATGATATATCATGTGAAAATAGAAAAAAAATTGTCAAAACATTAAAGATTGAATTAGAACCCCTAATCCTAAGCTCAACCACTAGGTTAAAAAGGTTGTTTTGATAGATAGATGAAAGTTATCTATATATATATATATATATATATATATATATATATATATATATATATATATATATATATATATATATATATATATATATATATATAAATATAAATTTACCAATAATATTATTAATACTATTTTTTTATTTAGTAATAGTAAATATATATGCAATTTTGACTCTAATTGAATGTTTATATATTATAACTTTTATTTGTATATCAAAGAGATGTGTTAGCCTAATCGTTAAGTGTTGTTGTTAAGGTTTAGGGTGGAGGGTTTTAATATCATTTTCAATATTTCAATAATTTATTCTTTTAATTGCACATGTTATATTATCATGTTGTTTCATTGACACATTAACATTTGCATTATTCATCATATAAGCACCATGTCATAATTAAGTGACCAAAATCACTCAATTAATTGAAACTTATGATCAAAATCGCACTACTACAATACTTGTAGATCAAGAAGTGCATAAACCTTCTTTATTTTATATTTTATTTAAGTTAAAGTGTACGTTAATTGTTGAAATTCATGCAATTAAAAAATAAACTACAGATAATCTTAATCCCTACAAAATAGAACATGAATTTTATTCTATTTCGTTGCATCCTACCTCATTTCCTAATCATTTTTTGAACAATGTTATTCTGTTGTAGTAATTGAGTTAAAAAAACACCAACAATACAAATAAGTATTGTTACACTTAAAAGTTCATATTCTTTCTTCAAAAATGTATTATGCAAAAATCAAATTCATATACTTTTTCACAAAACTTAATGGGCATGGTCAATTGAGATATATTCATTGAATACTATACATAATATTCATTATTAGTATTTATATAAAATTGTTGCTAGTTTTGTGTTTTTCTCTTTCAAAAATTCATTTCTTTACCAGTTGACGATTAGCAGGACAGTTTATTCGCATTATCATATATCTTTGTTAAAAAAACATATACAAATGATATCTTATCTGTTAAACAAAAGTACACCCAAACATAGAAACTTAGGCCCAGTAGTAGATGATTAACATAAATGCTGGAGGCCCAATATTATACTAATTAATTGCTTAAAAAATATTATAATTAATGTTGAAGCATATCTAGAAATTAGAGAGATTTGCATCCTTCCAACATGATCAAACTTCAAAAGAACAAATAGTACATAAAAAACTGTCAATGTTATTGGTCATCATTATCCAGCTTATAACCTCTGTTTAAGCTAATGTTAATTAAGCCGTGTCAGATTTTTTTTATTCATAGAAATTAAACAACTCATCCATTCTGTTTAATCAACTCAATTAAAATCTTAATTAAGACATGTCAGATTGAAATTATTCCTAATATCTCTACAAAATTATTCAATTATTTTTCCCTCTCTAGCAGGCACACACTGAAGGCCTCAGAAACCAAAACATAACACGAAGAAGACAAGATCATTTGGGGTCAAGCTGAATCTACATATTGGGGAACACTGCAGGTTGTAGCAGAAATCACACATTAATAACAAGGCTTCCATTTTGGGTGTGATTTACTCGGTGGCTGGGGCATTAAATGTGATTCAGAGTTTCAATATCCATGCCATATGCCATGAGGGTATTCTCCATACTCAAGCCACGTTCATGTTATGACAATATCTTCAATGCAGCCACGCGTAGATTCTTGGCAAGTTCCTTAGTGGTCAAATTGTAACTTTCTCCCATCTGCAAAACAATCAAACATTCAATTACAATTAAACTAATTGTACATAAGGTAGAGATTCAACATTGAAAAGAGAAAAGAATATACTAAAATCTTTTAACATATCTTAAATACATAATTACAAATGTAGTGGGGTGTGTGAGAAAGGACAAAAGCTAATCAAAATAGTGTAATTTAAGGTAGAGATTGTCCTTTTACCTGAGCAACAATGGTAATGTCAAGGATAGAATTACCAAAGGGTAGGACACTGCTATTAGCAACAAATAAGTGATTACTTTGAATCTCAGCCAGTAACTTGACCAAAAGTCCCCTTTGCTTCTGGCAGTGGATCTTGAGCAGCATCTCCTTCCCTGATACTCTTGATTCCACTTCAAACAGTGAGTCACTGACACTATCAGCATCAATGCTCTCGTCACATGAAGAAGAATCATTATCACCAGAGAGGTCTGGCTTGTTCAGAACCACTATCGATTCTGCCCTTGTTTTCTTGCTCTGCTCTTCAAGAACTGTCAACCGCTCTTTAAGCTCTTTCACATATTCGATAGCGTCCCCTAACACAGAAGCCTTGTCCATCTGTGTGATTATTAACAGATTTTCCACATGATAAGTTATTTGACTTTTAGGCAAGTGGTGGTGTCTGGATTAAATTGAAATAGATTTAAGTCTTTGAATTCAATGTAAAAGCTACTTAAAATTACTTTTAAGCCAATCAATTTTTAGAATCAATTCTTTGATCAAACATATAACATTATACTAATAAAGCAAGCACAGTAGCATAGTAATATGATTTTTTTCTTTCAAAAAATTAATCAAAATGACAAGGGTTGAATCTCAGTAGAGAATAGTATGATATTTGACTTATTTACCTTCTTTAGGCCAGGAACAAGGGCTGCAAGAGCAATGAAGCTCTGGCTGAGTTTCTCTCTTCGCTTTCTCTCAGCCATGATGTGATCTTGAGCATGAGCAGGAGACCTCTTAGCATGAGAGGTTTTTGTTTCAAAGTTTTGATATTTCGGTGACCCTTTTGGGGTTTGAGTTGGGAACCGTGGTTTTCCCTTTTGGGGCACTGACACCGATACCATCTCGTTCTGTGTTGGGTTTAAGGTACAGTGAAACTCATAAAACTGGGTGTTGGTGTTGTCAAAAGAGAGAATCTGAGATTGAAAGGAAGATGATGGGGAAAGTTTGGGGGAAAGGGTTTTGGTGATGGTGGATGAGTCAAAGTTAGAACTAGTGCTTGTTGTCGTTTTCAGCAACTTGGATGGTCTCTCAAAGTCAAAGGTGGTTTCATCGGTGGATGAGTTGCTCACAGTTTTGGAAGGGCACTCTGAAGACAAAGATTGCTGTTGCAAGGTCTGTGTCTGTTCTTGGAAGGCACTAGCAATGTCTTGTGAGAGAAACTCTCGGTCATCAAACATGTTCAAGTTCAAGGGACATTCATCTGGAAATAAATTGTAATCATCCATTTCCTATAAATAAAAAAAGAACACAAAAGGGTTAAAGGATTTATCATTTATGATCATCTATTTGTGCATTTGAAGAATGGAAAAATGAAATTGAATTTTTTTTCTTACCAAATCGGATAACCAGCTGGTTGCTGATCCGTCCATTGGTTTGTTCAATTCCTCCATCATAATTAGGGGTCACTGAAATAATAGAAATAGCAACAACACCTTATATATGCTACAACACACTGCACTGACTCGCTCTTTTGCTATTCTAGGCTATTCCACACTTCACTTCCACTCGGTGCGAAAAAGGAGTTAATTTTGTTCACTCTTTATAGCTGTAATTCTTTAGCTTTTCAATCCCTCAAACTTGCCATAAACAAAAGGGTTTGATTATTATTAAGAAATAAAGCACGTGCTGACAATCTACTTGCTCCCCTTATAATTGTTGCTGCCAATGTCGTCATTTATATATATATATATATAAAATAATTGTTTTTAATTATAATATAGATACGAAATATTTATTAATTTTTAATGATTAATCTATTTGAACAACAACCATTGAATCCACAGAATGCGCTAGTCTTTTATAACGTAATAAATCAAACGTTCAAATCTTTTTGAAAAAACTATTCACAACTAATGTCTTATCATATCTTAAACAAGATTGCCTTCAAAGAATTATACATGTGAGAAATAAAAATATTTATGTAAGTTTAGTAAGATTATCTCTTTTAATCCTGTTCTTTTTATTTACAAAACTTAAAAGGTTACTTGAAGCTCACAATGATATATAATATTTTTTATGCTTAATTACGATTTTTGGTTCTAAAGTTTCTCGATATGTGCCTTTGAATTTGCAAAACATTGCAAATTTGTTTCTACGTAAAAAAATATTGTCATAACTAAGACATTTGTAGTGATTTTTTCTTTAAACCTCTACAATCATAAGACAATTTTGTATTGTGACGATTTTTTTACGTGAGGACAAAATTCATGTTATTTTATAAGTTGGAGGGCAAAATTTGTGACATTATAAAACTTGGGAAAATTACAATCAAACCTACTTTTTATAATAATATTGTTTTTATAATCTTTTTCGTTACATCAATTATTTGATGACTTTTTGTTATTTGTCTTATTATGGGACAAATTGTATAAAGTTATTTAATTTGTCAATATAATTTCCGGATTTGTTATGCGTTGGATGGGAACACTGGCAATTATTAATTATATCATTCAAAATTCGTACGCGACGTGAGATATATAATAATTATAGAAGAGACTTAAGAAAATCTATAAACTTGTACGTGTCACCCAGTAGCTGGGGAATGTGGAATGTGAATCATGTGATATCAACATAATCATCGCAATAATTGAGCCAAGTAGTCAGCCAAACCCAATTAATTGGTATGTGATTGTTTAATTAAATTTTTTACGATGATTTTTTTTATTAATTGCGCTATATTAGAAAAACACATGGGCAAGTATCTAGTTCAAAAGTAAATCTTACTTACCGCTACAAATTAAAGCCCCAATGTAATAAAAAAAATTAAAGTCTTAGTTATTTTTAATTTTAAAAAATTGAAGATGACAGATATTTATAATAATTTATGCCCTCTTACTTAATCAACTAAACTAAATCTCTTTTGACAATTTCAATTATGTTATACTTTTTATCCATTTTTTTATTTTTTATAATTTTAGAAAATTTTTGTTCCTATTTATATATCGATTACAAAATTTAAGATAATACTGAGACTAAATTATAATTTTAATCCTTTTATAATTTTAAATCCATGATTTTGGTTTCATTATTTTATAATGAAGTGAAAAATAAAAAGTGTATTAATAAGAATTAAACTTATGATTACTTTATTTATAAACAAGACAATAGACTATTAAGATATTTGCTTTATTTAGTTAATTACATTAATATTATTTTTTTATATATTATTAGTTAAATATTATTAAAAAAATCAAATTATCAAAAATTATAAATTAAAAAATATTTAATATATACATCTTTTTAATTGTTGTCACATGTCATCAGGCCAATGACGATGACTCTTGGGGGAGGCTGCAACGACAATGGAGGTTGCATGAGAAGAAGGGTTACAACCCTTAATTCCTTTTTATGTCTCTGTGAGGGAAATTGGGTGTGGGAGGGTCTGTAATTTATTCTTATCATTATTATTATTTAAGTTGAATCAGTTTAAAAAAATACCCAACTCGTTATCTAACTCATATATGATTGAGTTTTAATTTGATTGGATCCTTTTTAATTAAAATGTTTAAAAAATTTAATCTAATATAACTGGGTTGGGTTGAATCACTAGTAGATCTGAATCTATGAGGTTAAAATAAATTTTATAAGAAATTTTATTACTTTAAAAGAATTACATATTGATTTTTTTTCCAACATAGGTTATCTTTTTAAAAACATGAGGTATTTATGTTTTAAAAAAACTAATAAAAAAATATATTTTATTGATGTACCTAAAGCTTAAATTTTACTTATTTTATTCTTTTACCGATCCTAGAGATGCAGATGCACTCCCTGACTTTGAGAAAAAATAAATCTATATTTAATATTTTATCTTTCTTCTTCCTCCATTTTTATAATTTGAACCTGTTACTCTTAATCTTTTAGGCATAGTCAAATTTTGAATTTTATTGGCTAGCTTTTTTTCTTCTTGAGTTTTGTTCTTTTTTTAGCTCACTAAGTACTATTTAGCTCACTTCATTTGATTTTAATATTTATCTTTATAATAATATTAATAATTTGTTTTTAAAATAAATTATTCCCACGATCTTGGATTCACTGTGCATAAGCAATCCATATATACAATGTCACATGCAATGTAACTTTGTTAGACATGCCAACACTTAACATATCCTATTTAACCATAGACACCAAAATGTATGACAAAATATAAACAAAAGATAAAAATAGGTGAATTATATTATAGGAACTAAATGAAATTCAAGAATTTAATTAAAATTAAAAATATGTATAACCCCAATAAAGTACGTATATCACTCATCTTCAACTTCTTTAATTTAACCACTTAAAGATAGAGTTTTTTTTCTTCTTTTTTTTTCTCAATATCGTCTTCCAATCCATAGCTATTTCTCTGTCTAGACCAATCTCTAGAAAAATAATTTTCTCACCTAATTTATATTTCATGCTAATTGGCAAAGTATAATGAAGTGGTGGAAAATTTGTAATGCCAAAAACAAAGTATAGAATTTTAGCCTTCATATTTTCGTTTGGATGAAAGGCAAAGTAATTTTATTTATGGAGTAGGGACAAAACCTTGCTCTTGGCTGAATAATAGAGATAGAGATCGAGGAACTAAGAATACAGCATAAAAACCTAATTAATTTGAAACTAATATCCTTTGTTTTTTATTTTAGTTTTCATAGGATATACTTCAATTCTAAATCTTTCACAAAAGTTAAATAGGTAATATACTTAAGTTAAATCGATGGTGACATGATATCTTCGTTCCAATTGTTGGGACTTGGGAGCATAGGGTGGGATTGCTTCATCCATATCAAAAGTGTTAAAAATAAAATTTGTTATATATTTAGTTGTGGGCATTGTGGCAAACAACTTTATTTGTGAAATACCTAAATAAATCAGCAACTATCTTCTAACGAGAAAAAAAAAAGAAAGTAAATGATCCTTTTGACATCTGAATATATAAATTAGTGATAATTTGTTATTAGAATAACAAAAATTTTGATTTAGTTTTTGAATAAAAAAGTATGATAATTATGTCCTTCTGTTAGTTTTATAAAATTATTTTATCATCAAGTTATAATTTTTAAGGATATATTATTGACATTAAATTATATTTATTGAAAACTATTTAAGTGATAAATTTCACAAATCAATTTCTCATTAAATTATATATAAAATATAATTATCCTACTTTTTACACATTCAATAACTATATTAAAATTTTCTTTATTTTAATAACTAAATTATCACTTATTTATACTGGGATCAAGTCATTTAGCTTGAGAAAAAATGATCCCATATACGTATTAGTATATGACTGTTTTTTTGTGACATACATATTAGTATATCATTAATCATTGTATATTGATATTTGATTTTTGCCCGTGAATGCTTTATTTAGAGTGTCAAAACAAACTAAACATAACATCTCAATTTCAATAACTTGATTAAATGTTTTTTTTATAGAACTTGATAAAATATTTGAATTGACTAATAAATTGAAACAGATTTTTTTTTACAATTTTAACTAACATGATGAAGGCAACTAATAGTGAATTGGGTCGATCAGAAAGTTTGACAATATCAAAATGATTTATTTTTAAGTTTAATAAATTTAAATTGATTTGTGCGTAGTCATACTTTTATCAAATTTTTAACAAGGTTCTTGAATTTTTTTTTTAAATTGAGTTCCTTTTTTTTTTTATTGAGTCCCTCCGACTGATTATCATTATAAAAAATTAATCATATATACCTAATTAGAGATGTAGACAAGTGTGTTATAAACATAACTAAGTTAATTGTAAGAGTTTTATGTGAAGTTTCAATTTTCAACAGAGGCAAACAATTGTGACATATTTGTGAAAGAATATTTGGATTAAATCAACTTAGAGGTAGAAACTTTTTAGAAATATTTCACAATTGACTCATTTATACTTATAAAACACTAGATTATTATTTGTACCTCTAATTAGATTTCTACAGTTAATGTTTCATAATAGAAATTAGATGGAATGACCTAAATGGAAAAAAAAAAGAGTTGACGGACCAATTAAAAAAAAAACTTTAAGGAGCTAATGAAAATTGGTAAAAGTACGAGGACCTGTAGAATAATTAAACCTAATAAATATTAGGATAAAATATGATTTTGATCCTCTAAATATTTACCTATAATTGTTTTACTTCTCTAAAAATAATTGTATTGCATTTGATCTCTAGAATATTAAAAAATTCATCTTTTAAGTTTTATTTAACTTTGTTAATTTTCTGTTAAATGTAAACTACATCCACTTGTTGTAGACAATGCAATTGAGACTCAAACTATTACTTTCGATACACTTGTTGATGTTTTTGCACATAATCAATTTGAACAGACAACAAAAGGTAATATATGAGTTAAATTGTACGTACTTGTTTGAGAATAATAAAGCCATAATGAGATTTTTCCGATTCTTGTAGGACACTAAATGTTAATGTTAGAAATATTAGAATAGCTACTGATGTAATATTTTAACAAAAAATATTAATAAAGTTAATAAATGACTTAAAAGAAAAATTGTGAAAAATTCAGAGATCAAATGAAATAAAATTATTTTCAGAAGACTAAAATTAATATGGGTAATATTTAGAGGATGAAAATCATATTAAACACTAAATTTTTATTCATATATTTTAAGTAATGGTTAATTCTAATATTTTAATATAAATTATTTAACAAATTCATTTAAAATGCATATTTTTAACCTAGTTATATATATTTTGTGTGAATATAACCTAGTATTGTAAATCAATGAAAAATATAGACTACTAAAAAAATTAACTTGCTTATGACTAAAATAATAGTTTAATATTTCAAAGTATACTTTTTTCGTCCAGAACACAAATTATACTTAACTTGCTACCACTGAATTCAATTTGACTTGAGTCTGAAGTAAGAACCTGCCAATATTGCGACCCTTTAGTTGTTGTTTATTAAGATTAGATTAGATTTTTTTCTAGACAAATAAGCATTCACTGAGGGTGTGTTTGTTGAGAAAGTCTAAGATAGGCACAGACCTAATATATCAGATTTGAATATATCCAATCAAAAGTTTGCATGTCATTATAAATAAATAAATACAAAATTTCTCTCTCCCATTCATCTCTTATTTCTCACTCTCTCACTTGCACCCTCCTCTCTTTCTTCTTCCCTGAACACAAAGAAGCCATAACATCACCGCAAAACTCATTTGTGCTCGCCTACAATGACAACCCTTCACGCATTAATCCTGTCTTCACTTGGCTGAGTTTCCATATTGTAAAAACAGAGATTTTACATTTACATCTAGAATTTAATTTCAATCCTCTGATAATATCATTTACACTATCAACATGAAAAAGATTAAAACTTTCATAATCATTGATAGTGTGCCACTAGACAAACCCAATTGATTGGAACCTAGTTTAAATTACTTTGACTATTATCAACCCAAAAAAAATCTGCACGAAGAGCATAAAAATAAAGTCTTTAGATAACCGCAATTCTACAATAAAACCAAAACAAAGACCTTCTAAACTGAAATTGAAACCACAAATTTACACAAAATAAAAAATTTCCTACACTTGTTATCATTAATCAATAACAATGATTACAAAACATACTGATCAATAACATCCTTCAATTTTGTGATGACTTCGTTAGCTTCCTCAAAAGAGGCTTCCTCGAAAAAGGAGACAGAACCGAACACCCTCATCAGCATGCCTAACTCATCATCATCAATGAAGTTCCAGATTGTCATGGTGGGTGAGGACTGGTGTGTAGTGATGCTCTGTGACTTGTTTGGTGTTCACGGAGGAAGAAAGAGACGAGGATGCAAGTGAGAGCCAAAAGAAGGAATGAATTAGAGAGAGAAAAAAAATTCATTTTTATTTGTTTTTAATAACGTGCAAACTTTTGATTGGATGTGTTTAAATCTGATTTGTTGGGTGTATGTTTATTAAGACTTTCTCGTGTTTATTCATGAGGAAAGAGAATAGAAATAGAGAGAAATAAATAATAAAATAATATGAAATTTATATTTTTATATTTTATTTTAATTCAAAGTTTTAATTTTAATTTTAATTCACTTTTTTTCTATTTTTTTTTCTTTCTGCCAAACGACTTTTATGCGCATGAAATAATTATGCAAAAAACAGCTTCTCATATCATATGTTTTACCTTAAAAATAATCATTACACCACTATGGCTGTATTGGCCGTGGGTTATCCAATAATTCCTACTTTTTAACTGCAAAAACTATAAAATACTGAGTTGTATTGTTTTGTATAATACCTTTTTGTAATATTATTTTTTTTATCTATTTCTTTATTACATTATTGGTTTTATCAGATCATCATTAGACTTTCTTGTAACGGTAAAGTTTTACATTTTTTTCTTAAATAGCCTTTTCGTTTTATAAAATATGACATTTTTATTTTAGACTTTTAAATTTTTTTGTTTTAATTCTTGTAAAATTTAGAAATTTTAGTGTTAGTTTGATAGACTTTAACAGGCTTTCCATCTCAACAGAAAAGAGATAAAACTTTTGGTCCCTTTGGTAGGGGCGAAAGAATATGAAAAAATAAAATAAAATAAACAATAAATTTCGTAAATTTCACATTTTACTTTTTACTTTTTATTTTAATTTTAAATTTTTATCTTTTTTTAATTTAGTCTCTTTTCTTTTCGCTCTACTGAAGTATCAAATATAAACTTTGAAAGAAAAAAAAAGCTTCCCATTGTTTTTTCATTTGATAAATTATATTTTAGTGTATCAAAATATTTTAAATTTAGTTTTAATTATCATAAAAAATGAATATATTTTTAATTCTTATATTTTAACAGAAATACATGTTTTTTTATTTTTGATGGGAGACTAAAACTGTATATCTCTTTTGATAAAGGTCAGAATTAAAAGTATAAAAAATTGTACGGATTTAAACTAAGAATTATTTGACACGTTTTTATATTAACATGATCAAAGTGCACATGCGGAAATTTAAGGAGTAATTTAGAGTTTTTCCTTAAAACCGTTCAAAATTGAAAGTTTTAATATCTATTTTTTTATTGTAAAGTATTTGACTTGAAAACGTACATCCACTCAGTGTAAAAATAATGTATAAAATAGGAAAGGTACGTATAAAGTTTAAACCAACAAGGATGCAAATGTAACTAAAACTAAATTCAAGCTAGGTTAGGGTAATTATTCCTTTTATTATTGATAAAATATTTTTTATTAATTAAATTAATCTTACCTTAAATATTTATAATTTATATTTTATGTACAATTGGATAAACTAATTTAAAGAAAAAAAGTCTCAGTACAACTTTTTTCTCTAGAAAATTAATCAAATTTAAAATCTAACTTAAAGGTCTTGCCACTTGAAACAATAAAAGTATCATTAATTTTATTTTCATCCAATGATTCAAGATTATTTTATTAGTACAAAGAGAAAATAATGTAACCTTACATTTACAACCAAAAAAAATTAAAATAAACATGACTATATATGTTTTTATTTCTTGTAAAATAAGTGAATTTTCATTTTGGTCTTTGTAACTTTTTTCTTTGATTTTCATTCCTTACAATTTTGAATTATTTATTTATGGTTACTAATGTCAGGTGATCATCTCAAGTTATACCAATAAGTATTTGTGGTACCATGTTAGCATGTGAGACTAAAGGGTAAAAAATATTATTTATCTATCTTAAAATGGACATTAAGGGTGAAAAATAATAACTTTATATTTTAAAAGGAGGAAATAAAAATATTACAAGGACTTAAAATCAAAACGTGTTCATTTTACATGGATTAAAAAGAATAATTTCATATTTTAGAGAGATAAAAACAAAACAAAATTACAAGTGCTAAATTTTTTATTTTATTTTATATGAATTAAAAACATATTTGATCAAAATGAATATTACTACTAAAATATATTTTAGTTATTGAACTCAATAATTAATTTTAATTTTTTTATTGTTTAAGATAATAATTTTCTTTGAAAAAATATTATTATGAGAATAATAAAAAATATTTTTAAAGAATAAAATTATAATAAAGCACAATTTTATAAAATTTATTTATTAATTTTAAAAACTAAATATATAATAAATAGAATGTAAAGCATTAATGTGTTATATGCATTTCCTTGGTTTCAAGTTTGGTGATATGCCCTTTTTGGATTATTTATTTTAGTTAATGGTAGGGGACAAAACTATACTAAACTATGATATTGAGAAAATTCGAGACATTAATTTACAAATGCACCTACCAAAATCTGAAGGTGGTACACATCATGATGGATGTAACTAAAGTGGGCTTTTGGACTTCGCGTGTCAGCTTTGAGAGCAATCTTGGTTAAGAGATTAGAGATAATCTGCTAGTTAGGGAGCCCAGTTGTTAAAGGTTGAGTGTCCGTGTTCCTGTTCCAAGATTGACGTAGAGGGTTGACACTCGCTGGAAACATAGTGGCGTGCTTTTGCATACATGTCACTCGCTGTGGGTGGCATGTATTGGAGACATAGTGGCATGAATTAGTAGGACTCACCAAGGGCGATTCTTAGGTTTTGCGAGCTCTTTCGAGGATCGACCAGGGAATTATCCGACCTGGGTTTTGGGAATCGTGCTCTTGCATACATGTCACTCGCCGTGGGTGACATGTACTGGAGACGTAGTGGCGTGCTCTTGCATACATGTCACTCGTCGTGGGTCGCATGTACTGGAGACGTAAGCTCACCTCTTGTATACATGTCACTCGTCGTGGGTGGCATGTATTGGAGACTTACTAGCGTGCTCTTGCATACATGTTACTCGTTGTGGTTGACACGTACTGGATAAGTAATGCTAGAAAGAGGGCTTACCAAGGGCGGTCCTTGGGTTTTAATTGGAGATATGATTATGGATGTTCTTGTCTTATTAAGAAAATTATGAAAAGGAAGGGTTATAGTGTTCTTATGCAATGTATTTGATTGAGTTCAAATTTCCTTCGTTATCCTAGGTGTGCCTCGTTAAAACCTCTCAACCCAAAACCCTAATTTTTCTATTTTTGGGACAAAAGACTTGAGTAGGAAAAAGAGTAAAACATTGGGTTTGCATTTAAGTCAACTGAAGTATAACTTCAGGTGGGTGGTATTCCATGTTCTTGGAATTTCTTTGCCATCCAGTTCTTATAGTCTGTAGGCTTCATTGTCTAGGCTTGTTATGACCCTGAATGGGCCTTCCCAGTTGAGGCCAAGCTTTCCTGCTCGGGGATCTTTTTTGGCTTCACCTCGGATTCGCTATACAAGGTCACCAGGTTGAAAGGCTCATGATTAAACCTTTGTATTGTATCTCCTTGCTGCTCAGAGTTTAGTGGCTTCTTCCCTAATCCTTGCCATTTCTTGGACTTTGTCTGTTGTTTCAAGTTCTACCTTTATGCTTTCTTCATTTTGTTGTTGCTGGAACAATAGTCTCCTTGTCAATGGTTCCCCGACTTCAATGGGGATCGTGGCATCTGTGCCATATGTGAGTCGGTAAAGAGTCTCTTTGATTGTTGTTTGGGGTGAACAATGATAAGCCCAGAGTATATTGGGGAGCTCTTCTTTCCATAAACCCTTAGACTTGTCGAGTCTAGTACGCAGGGCCCTGATGATGACTCCGTTAGCTGCCTCTGCCTAACCATTGATTTGAGGATGTTCAATAGAGGTGACTAAGTGCTTAATGCCTAGCTTTGTTAGCAAATCTTCGTAAGTCTGAGCTTTGAATTGAATGTCATTGTCCATGACAATAGCATATGGGAGGTTGTACCTATATATGAGGTGTTTCCAAGTGAATTTCTCCACCTCAATGGTCGTAATTTCCCACACTGGTCTTGCTTTTATCCACTTGGTGAAGTAGTTGATAACGACTAGTAAGTATTTGACTACTCCTGATGCCTTTGGCAATGGTCTCAGTATGTCCATTCCCCACATGATAAAAGGCCAAGGGGAGCTCAAACTGTGGAGATTGTCAGGAGGGGTGCGTGGAATGTCTGCAAACTCTTGGCATTGTTTGCATTTCTTTGTGGAGTTAAGGGCCTCGACACTCAGTGTTGGTCAGTAGTAACCGACATGCACCACCTTTGTTGCAAATGAGTGTCCTTTTGTATGGAGACTACAAATTCCTTCATAGAGTTTCTCTCATGACGTAACTTACTTGTTGGTTGTTCAGGAATTTTAAGAAGGGTGTTGTTAACCCTCTTTTGAATAACTTGCCATCGAGGATGATGTAATAGCTGACCTTCTGTTTTAGGTGTCGGGCTTCATTCTTGTCTAATGGAAACACCCCTCGGATTAGGAAATTCCTATAAGGAGTCATCCAGTCCGGTTCCTCTTCTTCTCCAGCCATAACTTCTTCAGTGTCTATGGTGGGAGTTTGGAACATCTATTGGATGATAGTATTAAGATGCTCGACCTTTTTGGTGTTGGCTAGCTTGGAGAGCAGGTCTGCTCTAGAGTTGCTCTTCCTGGGTATGTAGTACATTTTGAAACTTTCATAATTATCGATGAGAGTTTTGGCAATGTGGTAGTACTTAAGCAACACTGTTTCCTTGGTCTGATATCTATTGGAAACTTATCCATGGACAAGTTGCGAGTTTGTGTAGCATCGTAGCTTCTTGGTCTGGTAATTGGTATTTAGCGTCTAACCCCGACCTAGGAGGTTTCATTAGGGGTAGCCTAATAGGTACCTCCAAGTTGAAAGCTTCCTCTAAAATTATAGTGTGATTGGCCATCAGGGGTGTGTAACGCTCGTACATGGACCCTTTTGGAAGAAGTTGGCGCTTGTCTGGCTTGTGCCTCTTGCCTGGCTTGTGTAAGTCGATCTTGGTGTTTCCTTCTCGCTTATCGCGCTTCTGTCCAACTTGTCTGACTTCGTTACTGAATCTGGATATTTCTTCCATCTGAATGTAGCATTTGGCTCATTCGCGTAACTCTTCCATGCTATTAGAGGATTTTTTGCACATATTGTACTCAAACTTGTTTGGCTGTAGGGCGAGGAACATGGAATACAATGCTACCTCTGGGTTAAGATTTTGAATCTGGACGGCAGTGTGCCCAAATTTGTCCATGAATTTTTTGAGAGATTCGTCGTCTGCTAGTCGCAGACTGGCCAAGGTGCTCGAGGTCATGTGGTGAGATCTGTTGGTTGCATACTGCGCACTAAAGCGTTCGACGAGGGTGTCGAAGCTATCTATGTATCTTGGTGGGAGTCCATTGTACTAGGTCAATGTAGCCCCTTTGAGGGAGTTGGGAAGACACGACAAAGAATCGCATCGTCATTGGTATATAGATTTGTCTGAGTCAGGAAGGCATCCAGATGCTAATATGGATTTGTAGTCCCATCATACCGCTCCAGGTTCAGTGGTTTCTACCCCAAGGATATGTCAGCCTCCATAACGCGGTTGACGAAGGGATGCTGACGAGTAGTTTGTCCTGCTAGACAGTGCATGTGAAAGAGACTTAAGTCATCTGGAGTGTTGACTGTGCGTTAGGGGTGTGATTCCTCTTGGGTGTGCTCAGGTAATGTCTGAGCGAAGAGTTCATCATCCCGGGGTCTCCTGATACAAGCCTTCGGCCATTCATGGTCAACCTTAAGCTTTCTCATCTTCTCCTCATGGCGTCGCTCCATCTCTGCAATGTGATTTTGGAGTTGTTGAAGATTATTTGTGTCTGTCATAGCTACTGGTGGAGGATTGGAGCCTTCAAAAGGGATCTCGCGTCTGAGGCCCGACTGAGTACTAACCATGGATGAACAAGAGAGAGTTGACAAGAGACTGCAGGGTATGTTTTACCACGACCCTAATTTGGCGAAATCCGGAGTTGGCACACGTCTGGATGAACGTGGCTAAAGTGGACTCCTGGACTTCGCACGTCGACATTGAGAATGACCTTTGTTAAGTGGATAGAAGGGGGAACCTACAAAACAAAGGATTCTGATGCTCAAGTAGGTATATGAGTTAAGAGATAAAGTATGCATATGCGTAAATGTAAGCTCGAGTGAGCGATAAAGAGAGATGTGCACAGGTGTGTTTGCTCGTGTGTTAGTGTGTGTAAGATGTGTTGAAGGTTCGATGGAACTTGAAATTTATAAGAGAGGAGTGGAGTTGTGGGTCCTTGTTTGTAGGGGTTATTACAGCCTTTACAAATAATTCCCGACTAATAGATAAGAGTCGATAACTTATAGATAATGTTAGAGATAATACGTAGCTTAAAGATAAAAGCTAGTAGTTAATTGTACCTTATATATAATAGGTTGTTTGTAAATAATTGAATATCTACTAAAGAGATAAGAAAATTCAAATATATTCAAATAATGAAAGGTTAGAAATAACCTGTTAGTTAGGGAGCTCAGCTCCTAAGAATTGAGTGTTTGTGTTCCTATTTCAAGACTGACGTGAAGAGTTAACATATATCTCAAAGTGTCAAGTAGGGTGCCACGTGTATTTTGTGGACCCTGGATAGTACAATAAAATATATTGCCACAGAAAATAGCTATAAATTACGATTCCTGTGAGAAGAATCAAGCACACGGAGGCCCAGCTTTGAGAATGCCCATATCTTACTAACCAATAAAAGTGCAATTGTTGTGCTTCATTACGTGTTAAAGTAGATTAAGTATGGTTAAGTGGGATTGGTTTTCAATTTCAAATGAGATTATGATATTCTTTGTCTCTTTTTTGCCTTCTAAATTTTTAGGAGTGAGAAAATGTTACTCTAATTTAAGGGAGAGTGTCTTTAGGTTTAAAAAAGCTTATGTTTATCTCATTCTAAGAAAATGAGTGGAAATTTAACGTATGATTTATTATATATGAGATTTTATTTGTTTATCTAGAATACTCATATAAAATTTGTTTCTGAAATTATAAATATTGGTCACTTTTAATATTGGAAATTATAAAATGTAATTTTATTATTTTAATATCTAAAAACACTAACGGATAAAATATTATAGTCTCAATGTTATCAAATGATAGTCATTTTAGTTCCTATATTGATAAAAAAAAATCAGAATTAAAATGACATAATTTTAAGATTAAAATGATATTTTTATAATATAAAAAAATTAAATTGATGGATACTCACAGTGACAATGATTACTTAGTTTATTATTCATCTATCTAATTTATGATTTGAATTTCAAACCCGAGTGAATTGAGTATTTTATCCAGCACGTGGTTTCAGAAGATTGAAATTAGAATAGTAATATTAGAGGCTTGTGGGTTTTCTTTGGGGATTTTCTTTTCTTTAAAGTGAAACACAGTGGTCAGATTAACTGGGTCACATTAATTTTCCAGTGCCACTATGCACTATTTTTTTTTATTCCGATTAAGAATATACATAATTTCCTAGTTTCTATTATAGTAGCTGTCGTGGATCCATCTTTTACCCAGCAAATCATTTACAAGTATAAACTATAGGGTCAATGCATTGATATAAGGCCTAACACCATTCATATGTATAAAAATAATTTATTTAATACGAGAACTTGTGTTTGATATTTTTTTTTGTAAAATTTTCTTTTATAAGTGACAATCACACGTTAATTGATATTTGTGGTCCTAGATCTAGAAAAAAAAATCATTTAACTAAGTATACTCATTGTCTAGTTAAAACAAATATTTGTTTTTATTTTGTAAAATTAATTCTTTATATTTTCAAGTTTAAGAAAAATACATTTGTTTTAGTTATCAGAAAATGAACTGAGCACCTTAAACCATGAAAACCCCAAAACCCATCATAAGCCACCATTAATCTCCCCCAGTTGTTCCATCAATTCTTTACCTTACTCAGCAACCCACGAAACTTTTCAGCAAAAACATTTCATTCCAACATTAATAATACCTCACATTTTATATAAAGAACTAAATAAATTAGGGAGTGATGGGGCTGGTACCTGGTGGTTACAGATTGTATTCAGATTTCAAAGCAGCTTTTAATTCGTTTATTATACATAAAAAGTCTTATTGAAGACCATACTGAGAATTGAAGCCTTAGCTGCGTCACGACAAAAATTACTGACAAATGTTCCAATTTATATATTTGGTTCACGTCAAGAAAGATTTTAGAATTAATTCTAAATTCAGAATTATTATCAATTAAAATAATTGAGTAATCTTTATATTGAATTTTACTTCTAATTTAATTTTATATTAAAAATATACAAATATAAATTACATAACTTCAAATTTAATTTTAAACAAAATTAATTTTACAAAATCCATTTCATAAAAAAAAATCACTCCCTAATCTTATAAATGGATAATTTTAGTCCTTCTAAGGGATATTAACAAATAATTCTAATTAATTAAATTATTAAATTAATTATAAATTAATCAAAAATCATTCATTATTAAAAAATTATTAATCATAACTGGCAATATTCTTAGAAAATCTGTTTAAGTGGACCAAGTCCAATGCCCACTCAATGAACAACTTGTTGGTACATCAGCTGCACATTGGGAGATCAAAACCCATAATATTTTTAGAAAATCTAAAAGCATGCTGATTACTAACTGACAATATTTTCTGCAAAATAAATTAATTAGCAACTGATATTAATTGAGTAAGACTCGTTTAAACTCTTTCACAGTAAATATGTATATGAAGAAAAAGTCTCGAGAAAAATAAACATGCAAATGTACCAAGGAAAAGGACAACAAGTAGAATAAAGGAAATCCGGCGAAAACAAAGACAAACAAGCCATGCTCCATCCTACAGTTGAATGTTCTATGGAGTATGTACTACTGGAAATGATAAATATCACTGTGAGCCAGTGTACACAAAAGGACCGCTAATTTTCCTAAGCCACAGCAAAGTGCTCAAAGTTTCTAAACCTTCCCAATCACGCAGGTCCTCAGAGCTTGCAGGTGAAAGAGAGGATTCTAGTCTGTCAGCATCGTTTTTCTCGTCCATTGGACGCTTGCCATGCAGCTTACCATTGTCAGCATTGTTATTCTCTTCCATTGGCATCTTACTTTTCACATCTTTGCTAGGATTGTCACCCACATTCTCAACAGACATACAGGGGCCATCTTCTGGAACAGATTCAGGTGTTACCTTTTTTCCATCAAGGGATTGTCTCGAATCAGAACAACCAGAATTGAAATTATCTCCTCCACCTAACAAAATTCTGTCACCTGAAGACCTTGTATCCATAGCATCAGATTCACCAATTTCACGAACTCCAACCATATCTCTATTCATTCGACACTGCAATTAAGTAAGCATGTGTTAGCGCTAATTGTTTTGCATGGTGAAATAGGCTTTATTCCATTCACATATATATCCAAATTCTTATTACAACTTGCTATGTCATTGTCACTCTCAAAGCTGAAAACAGGGTTTTTTTTCACTCGAGTTTGATAAATTGACTGATTATGTAAATATTAATCGTGCAACAATATCTATTATATTTTCAAATAGAGAAATAGAAGTCATATGATAGGACCTAAGCAAAGACTAGAAAAGTAGGAGGTAACTGGTATTGGTATTAAGAAAACTCTCTCACAAAGGATGATGGATATTCAATACAACGTAGCTTAGGATGTATAGACAAACTTAAATATAACAACGGATTGGACAGAAATAAACTAGAAAATAACACTCTTCCTGAGAATAGAACCCCTCCTATTTCAGCCTGGCCTCCCATTCTTGACCCCCACACTCCTCTTCTTTATTTGTTAGCCTATAACTGCTGACCCAATAAGCTCAACAATTGGTTACCCATCATTATAAGATACTAATGTCATCACCGATCAACATCTAAATCATATTGTAAATAAGATTGTAGAAAATTAAAATTGTATAGTATTTTCAAGTATTACTAACTTCAAATCAATATTATTAGCAAGTGATGGAAAAGGAAAATACTTATCATATGTTTGTGGGTCAAATACAGAGAGGAAAGTAATTTCATGCATGCCAATACCTTAAGAGGATTTGACACAGGTGTGTATGCCGAGTCATTTGCTGCAATAACTTCAGAGCATTTGCCATTTAATTTCACTGAGCTAGCATTATCAAATGACACAGATTTGGACAGCAATCCAAGATTTTTCCTCTTTCTAGTATCATGAATAGCTACATTTTTCTCAACCTCCCGATTTGTCAGCTGTCCATTAAATTCTGAATTCAATAGAGGAGAGCCTGCACAGAAACCTTGAAGCTTAACAATATTTATCTCAATTTAACAACCAAAACAGAAAAACTTCAGTATTGTTTCACATGTCTTACATTGAGCATGTTCTATCTCGGTTTGTGAGCCCAATGTTGGTAATTCATTACCTAAAATAAGAGAGTAACTTAGGTTTTTACTAAGAACCATAGGAAGATTGCATCACATTCATCAGCTAACAGGCATGGTGTCCAGTCTTTAGAAAAAGACAGGGTTATCAAAATGAGTGCTGAACCCCCAGCCACAACACTCTACTGCATAGGGACTTCTTATGCAAGACTTTTAAAAGTGGAAAAGCTAAGGCAATCAAAGATTTTACTTGAGCTCCAAATTTCTTGCAATTGTCAAAGAAAGTTAAAGTTCCTTACTTTTATAGCGATAAGAGATGTGAAAACACCTTAGAAGTTGAGATAGATAGAAAAAGAAAGGCTCTTGAATCAAGATCCAAATTCCCCAAAGCGTGCAAACCAACCAACAAATCTTTAAGAAGTAGGGATTTGCCTTCCCCAATTTTTTGAATAGGGACTCCCTACTTAGTAGAGATTTGTTGGTTGGTTTGCATGTTTTGAGGAATTTGGATCTTGTTTCAAGAGCCTTTCTTTTTCTATCTAACTCACTTCTAAGGTGTTTTCACATCTCTTATCACTATAAGCATAAGGAACTTTAGCTTTCATTTGACAATTGAAAGAAATTTGGAGCTTAGAAGTAAAATCTTTGGTTGCTTTTGCTTTTCCATTTTTAAAAGTCTTGCATGAGAAGTCCCTATACAGTAGAGTGTTGTGGCAGGGTTTGCCACTCATTTTGATAACCTTGTCTTTTTCCAAAGAATGGACACCATGCTTGTTAGCTGATGAGTAAGATCTAGATCTTATACCTGGTGACTTCCTGCAGTCTTCGCAGGTCCACCAATCACCATCTGGCACTTTTTCCAACTTTTCATCATTACAATAACTGGTTGATGAATGAAAAGAAAACCATATCATTTCAATTCCCCATAAAATGAGAGGCTACCAAAACAAAAATACAATGATACAAGATAATAAAATATTTACATGTGTTCTGCCCCATCAGGACACTTGTTACAAATAGCAAGATACTCTTCAAATCCTTGATCCCCACAGATATCACAAACTGTAACCTGTTATCAATTGGAAGCCAAAAAAGCTATATAAATTCATTGAAACAAAAAATAAACAAAATTTTATGTGGTATCTATACCTCTTTTAACACATTATAATGCTATTAGTATAACCTAATGATACTACAGCAAGATCTACTAGGGGAGCAACAAAGGGGGGAGAAGGCTCTAAACCAAGGTTGTTAAAGCCGGACCGGACCGGCTGGTTCAACTGGGAAACGGTCAGGTGACCGGTCCGGAGACTCTAAAAAACCAGAGGATTCCAGAACCGGTATAAAACCAGTCAAGAACCGGTACTGAAAACCGGTTTGAACTGGTACTGTTTCAAAAATAATATATATATATATATATATATATATATATATATTTTAATTTTAATATAAAATATTTAAACATAAATAAAAACACATTTAATAAGAATTACAAGTGAGTATAAATTATTTTATCAATTAATTTTTCTTCTACAACATGCATATAATTTACTCATTTATATTAATTTACAATTTTTTTATATCTTGATTTCTTATAATATTATGTTATAGAATTTATTATTTTAAATCTAAATATAAACTTGTTATTGTTAATAAACATTGTTGTATTTTATTAAAATTTAAAGTTAAGTATTATGATATTTTTTATTTAGATTTTTATGTGTACTTTAAATGTTAAGAATCTAAGAAATAACATTTTATTTCAGTCTTTAGTGTTATAATGTTATGATATTATATTTATTTAATACTATTTAATGTATTATTTAAATATTAATATTATTTTATTAAAACCGGTTCAACCACAATTCAATTACGGTTGAACCAATGAACCTTGAACCAGTACCTTGACCAGTTCAATGACCAGTCCAGTTTGCTACTTTCAACACAAGGATTGATTCCCACAAAATGTCTCAGAAGCACGTAGAGAGTGATAAGAGAGAAAGAAAGAATCTGTTTGTATTAAGCAAGAACTCTGTAACAGAACCAACTGCACAAGGTACCCCAAACAAGCATTCTCCTTTCACACTGGTTTCCCAGCCAACAACAACAATTAGAATGAATATCCCTTCACACTGCCCCTAGTGGCTTATTTATAAAAGCCCCTAATTAACACCTTTGCCCTTTCTCCTAAAATAGACCTTTAAGGTCTGTTTGGGCATTTCTAAAGGCAGTTCTGATTCATGCCTAACAAAAACTTCCTCCACTTTCCTTCTTGGTTTCTCTCCTCCTTTTCACAAAACTATAAACCATGCAAGAGACTTTTCTCACTAGTGCCTCCCATGGCCTTATTTATGTGTCAAAACGTGCTACACCAATTTTTCCTTATAAAGTAATTTTGTATCTTGTCCTTTGTGTGGCCACACATTCTTCTTAACATTCTCATTTCCGCTACTCTGACCATTTCTCTTGCTGTCAATTTAAAGCTCAAAATTCACTACATTAGAGTATAGTTAGACATATAGCAATATGATAAAACTGACTTTTGAGTTTGGTAATTACTTTAGGATTACAAATAACCCTTGATGCATAATTTCCTCATCATTTTGTAGTATTGATCCCAAATATCTAGTTAGAAAATTGTGGTATGAAATCTCCCGCTTTTACTTCAAAGTCATTCTTGTTTCTTGCTAAAATTTCAATGCATATAATTTGTCTTACTCTTGAGCAAAAATCCTTTATTTCCAAAGTTTGTCTTCAAACTTCAAGTTTAAAGTTAACTGCTACCCTTGATTCCTCAATCAAAACTATATCATCCACAAAAAAGATGCAATTAAGGATGATGATCTTTTGTATGTCCCTAGTAAGAACATCCAAGACTGGATTAAAAAATTAAGGACTTCAGGATGAGCCTTGATGTAATCCTATGCCTATAGAAACATACTCAATCTCGTCTCTTGGAGTTCTCACACTAATATTTGTCCTGCCATACATGTCTTGTATAGCCAGAATTGAAAATATCTAATGATAAAACAACAAAGGTAAATAAACATCGAAAAAGCCTAAGCTTACTAGGACCGAAAGCCAAAATGCATACTGAGATACAAAAACAAAAACTAGAACTAGCTCATGTTTATTGAACTCTACCCACATAAGTAGCTTGGAGCATGTTAATGTATAGAATAAAGCAGTTTCTGCTTACATCTTCAATTTACCGAAAAGTTTTATTCTGCCAAATTTTCTAGCATCACCATTCTCTACCTTCCTAATCTATGACACAATTCTATAGAAACAGCCAATGTTTACATCTTCAGTTTACCATGACACTAATCAGTAAAAGATTCCATATTCTCTTGACTTTTAATTTAGAATCTAAAACTATTCCTTTTATGTCACTCAAATCTAGCAATTGGCCACAAACATACAAGATTTCAACATCTGATAAGTGATAACTGTAAACTTCATAGCAATCCCTAGACATCCAGAATGTACAAGGCATTATGTGTATTGTGGCATTATTAGCTCATTCTTAGATCCTTGCCTTGGGTATCTCCACACCCTTTAGGAGCGCTTAGTTTAAACTCTATTCACTTAAAGCTAT
Source organism: Glycine max (assembly GCF_000004515.6). NCBI lineage: Eukaryota > Viridiplantae > Streptophyta > Magnoliopsida > Fabales > Fabaceae > Glycine > Glycine max. The sequence goes on along the minus strand of NC_038253.2, from coordinate 13,175,244 downwards.
TCTTTTTATGTTATTCAAAGCTAATAACAGCAACTAGCATACAAGATTTCAACTTCTAAAAGAATTGAGAACTTCAAAGTTCAAAGCAATCCCTAGACACCCAGAATGCACAAGGACTTATGTGTTGTGTATTGTTGCATTATTTGTTCATTCTAAAGTAGATTTAGTTAAAATAAATTCAAAAATTCCCAACAGCATGCCTGGGAAGTCTATTTCTGGGAAATGGGAATGATTCCAATTGCTAACAGCAGAAAGAGTTAGTTGAGTTTTGGTAATCAATGACCCATGGGGGTAGCTGAACTCACCAGGCAGCTGTAAATCTCCAGCAACTGCACAGGAGCCTGAATCTGGTGATTGGCAACAATGGTCAAAGTCACCAACCATCATTAATCTTAGGCATGGGCTAAAGTGTTAACAGAAAGATTGTGATCCTCTTCAGTGAGAAATCCTGGTGGAATTGAGGAGAAACAACAAATTGAAAGAGATTGTGAGCCTTGATAACTGGCTCAATTTGCTGACACCACAGCAAAAAATTCTTATCATCGAGCTTTTCAGAGATCTGATGAGAAAATGTAGCTGGAGCAGATGCTGAAATCGAGGAAGAGTAATTGTTTTCATGCTGAGGATGTGACTGTAATGGAATCGCACAGATCAGATCTTCATTGATTGTTGATGGAAGCCATGAAAATTGATCAGAGAGCTCTGATACTATGTTAACAGAAACTGAACTTGTTTATTATGAAAATGAGAGTATACAAAAGGTATCGAGTCTCTTTTTACAGAACCTATTTATACTACAGAGACTCAGTTAGAAGTTAGTTACAGCTGATTGACTAAGACAGTTATACCTGACTAGAGTTTAGCTACTATAGTTAACACTAGGTAATTAAAAAACAGAAAGGAGTTATACACTCACATGAAGTTGCAGGTCATCATTAATTATTAACATGTGCAAAAAGTGGCAGGATTTCAGTGACCAGCAGTGGTGGCCATAGTCACCCTCACCCACTGTCACTAGCTTAGAATAGTCAAATTCTGGCAATCAGTGACAATGACTGAAGTCATCCGCCATTGATAATCATCAATAGGAACAAGATGGGTGAATTTTGGCAACTGGTGGTGGCGGATAGAGGCCAATGGTGGTCGAGAATTGTGAACAATACATTGATACAACAATTGTTTTTCGATAACATAGCACAAATAAGTATTTTAGACATTTCATATAGCAACATTTCCTAATTTGCTCAACCATAGGAATGGAGCAAACCCACCTTCCTCCATAAAGTGTGAGAACGTTGGGCAAAAATCATTTCCGAGTACATGCCCCCTTTCAGTGTAAGACAAATGCTGTTTAAGAAACTGAGGTCACCCTACCCGGCAATGTATTTCTGCAGACTCAAACATTAAACATGGCAAAAGCCCCTCAACCACTTAGATTAAGCTTGCTAAAAGTCTAAAACTACTGAGACCCTTTCTTGTTCAGGCAGGGGGCAAGCACGATTGATGTGGTGATTCCTCTTGAACATAGTGGCACATGGGACTTAGTTTCTCTTGCTCTAGAGAAAGAATTGTAGGGTATCAATGGGTATATACGCTATAAACCAAAGGGTCAAATTGACTGTCTTAAGCTTGCCTAGTTACAAAGGAGTACGTACAATGAATGATTCAAACAGTCTTGGTTACAGTAATACATTTTCTCCCATAGCTACGATTACTTTTTGTCCGGCTTTCTCTTACCATGGTAGTTATTGAGTATTGACCATTGTATTAGCAAAACATTCTTCTTACATGGTGAGCTTAAAGAACAAATATATAAATAAAGAAACCACCTAGGTTCATTGCTTAGGAGGAGTCAAGCTTGGTTTGTAAACTTGTTGACACTCTAATGGATTTGAACTGTAAATTATTACCATATTAGGGGGAGCCTTATTTAGATCCTGGTAGGTACAAGGATTTAGTTGGGAAACTAAACTATCTTACTATAACCAAACTGGATATTTCCTTTTCAGTTAATGTGGTGAGTCAATTCATGAAATGTCCAAGTGTTGATCTTGATCACTGAAATGTCTTGAATTTGGGCTAGGCTTAACTCAACCCCAAAAGCTAGCTCATGAGGTGAAGATTGTCTAAGCCTTTATAAGCTCTACTTTGGTCATATCTATAGTTAGTGTGAGATCTCAACCCACTTCCCTCACACCCAGGAGTGGACATATGGAGCATGGAGATTTATAGGACTAATTTTTTGTATTGCACTGAGAAAATCATAAACAAGGTAGATTGCACTAGGAAAGTCATGGGGCCATAATTTTTTTGTCTATATTGCACTGGAAAGCCACAAAACCGGGTATTTGGACAGTTGAAGGTGACATAAAATCAAATCTCTGATAGGCTCAAATACCCTCTTGAATTTGGTTTGGATCTAACTCAATCCTAAAAGCTAATTCATGAGATGAGGATTTCCCAAGTCTTTATAAGCTCTATTTTGACCATATCTACAGTCAATGTGAGATCTCAACACACTCCCCTTGCGCCTAGAATTGGGCATCTTAGAATGTGGAAATTGTAGGACTTCTTTTTATATTGCACTAGGAAAGCCGCAGGGCTAAGTTAATAGCATTAGGAAATCCAAGGGGTCAGATTCATTGTTGGAGAGTTGAAGGTGGCCCAAAATCAGGTCTACGATAGGCTCTAGTACCATTTTGAATTTGGGCTAGGCTTGACTTAACTCCAACAGCTAGCTCATGAGGTAAGGATTGTCTAACCCTTTATAAGCTTTGGGTTGACCATATTTATAGTTGACGGGGGGTCTAAACAGAATACTTTAATATGAATCTTGCAATACACTAATAATGTTCTGAGTCAAGGGTTGTTATACAAAGGCAAAGGAAACACTCAAATTGTGGGGGTACTTTGATGCAGATTGGGCCGGTTTTCCAAATGAATGGCAGTCTACCATGTTTTTGTTAGTGTTAACCTTGTGTCCTGGAAAAGTAAGAAACAAAACATGGTCACTTGGTCCACTATAGAGGTCCAGTGCCGAGCAATGGACACTTGTGGACATGTGTAGGTAAAATAGCCATTTGTGAGTTAAAATATGAAAATATTGATCATAAGAGCTGATTTATTATAATAAAAGCAACTTTACATATTGTGTCAAATCCCTTCTTTCATGAGCAGACCAAGCATATAGAAATTGATTGTCACTTTATCAGGGAAAAGTTCCTCCTAGGAAATCGCTATTAAATTTGTTAATTCTAGTGATAAGCTTGCAAATATCCTTACAAAGTCTCTTCAAGGTCCTTGCAACCTCTTCACTTTTAACAAGTTTAGTACATATGATTTGTATGCTCTAACTCGAGGGAGAGTGTTGGAAAGTATTTTCTAAATAGTGGCTGTATATTTGGCTGCATATCTTTTTTTAAATAATTAGGCATTGACTTGTATTGTTTTCCTAATTTCCTAGTTTCCTTATTTTCCTAGTTTCTTAATATTAGAGATTGTAAATTATGTGTATATAATGTATCATGCTGAGGATTCCCTCAAGCAATTAAGAAATCCTTGATCCATCTCAAATGAAAGAACAGATAATCTTAATCCACAAAATTTACAATTACTAGTGGATAGCATGAAATAGATAAAGAGGAAATACCACGTACCACATCACCCATTATGTTTGAGGCACCCGTACGATTTGCCAACTAAATTTGACAAGATTCTTGGACACTGGTGTTCTTGCAGTATGAATGATGTTCAGATTCAATACAACTCAAATTTGGATCACCCCAACCCAAGTAGCACAGCTATAAACATCATCTGCTCAACAACCTAACCTGGACAGTGCTGCTTTTGCTAATGATGACTCCCTTTGTTCGCTGGGGAACTAGGAAGGTACTCCCTGAAATAAATAAATGGAATCAATTCTGATTGCTAGAAAATTTCACCAAGGAGATATTTATCACAGTTAAAAAAATTATAAATTATGCGCCTTCACCGAGATCGCACTATCATAAAAATCATTAAAATGAAAAAAACATCTGATTGATCTGATCTGTTTGGAATAATGACTCTTGTTATTGAAGGTTATTCGGCCGAGTTTTGAGAATCACGGTGATTGCAGTCAGCTTCATGAAAATGAATACCAGCAACCACAGGAAAATTATCATCCGAAGCCGATCTACAATGAATATTTCCTATCAGGAATTCAGGATCACCGTTTCGATTAATCGATCCCCAAATTGGCACTCAGATATGCTGATGCATGAGACGCTTCACCATGGACTTTTTGTTCTTTATGTTTCTCAAGTAAATTTGAAAATCTATCATCACCAAAATTGTTCAAACCTTTGGGAGTGTCACCAGATCGCCCACGAGATTGGGCCTCTCTCACATTTAAAAGCAATTCAATGTCTTCACAAGACTAAAAAACCCTAAAAGTAGTTTCACTTTCTACATTCCCAGAAAAAGAATGTTATGATTTGAAGATACAATGCAGACGGTACTTACCTCACAACTTGCGTGTTGCCTACAATTGCATGCGGTACTCAACAGAGCAGAGAACCAAACGCTGTCTTAGGAGAGCACTTACTGGTTCGCTTTCCCTTATAGGTTTTATCAATAAAGTCATCAATTCCCACACCGCTGTTGCTGCCACTTGTTCAATATGCACATACAATGAAAATGAGCACCATGTGTCACACACATTGCATGATGTAGACTTTTCTTCCATTTTGAATTCAAAAGGCTGAAAAGAGGGGAAACCGCAATCTAGTAATTAAAATAATAACAAATCAGGAGGACAATTATTAATAACAACAAAGATCCTAGGGGTAAAAAATGTACTCAATTAAAATATATTAGCATGCACTACATAATTTGCAAATAACCAATACAGAGCCGAAATCCTAATCACGGGTGATATAAATAAATAAATAAATAAATTAAACCATAGAGAACTTCGAAAATTAAATATCCTCGCTAGGAATTTAAAAATCAAGTCTCTTATGTTCTGCGTTTCCTAAAAATAATTGACATCATCAATTCAGCATTCAATGTTGGTTCAAGATCTTATCAACTTCAACATTGCAATGTGATTAATGGTGCTATTTAAAAATGCCAGCATCCAATAATGTCAAAATGCCTATGCACATATAATTGAAAATGCATACACTAAAGAACCTTATTGGTTGAGAAATGGATATTGCATACTTCATGATGGAGATCCAAGGCTAATCTTTGTTAAAAGAAGTATAGTAGAGGAGAATAGCTACTACTGTTGTTATGTAGCCCAGATGTTTTCATAGAAAAAATTAAAGCAACTACTATGTAGTTTAAATTCACATAATCTGGCACCCTATTATCTTGTTCCACAATTTACCTAAAACGAAAAATAGTAGGAGTTTCAACAAACTAAATATACTAGACACCACCAACTAGGAAAACAAACACTAAAAAATTAGAAAATGTGTAAAAAACAATACATTGTCCTTCAGTATCAATTGGTTGGTTTAAACTTAAAAGGGTAAGACAAATTTTTATTCCCATAGTCACGAATCTTACCACTCCCCAACTAGAAAAAACTACTACAAAATGCATCAACAAAGTTGTTTTGACAAGTAAAAAAAATTCATTTCCACATAATTGACTCCCTGTGATTATCACATGACATGAACTTCTCATATCAAAACTAGTTAGAATCACTTAATTCAGTTATTTGCCTTTTACTATCCATGCTCAAGGTAGAAGAGCCATCAACATTTACTTGCTTTATGGACTCTTTAGTCAGGGTAGGGATATTACAGCTCAAGCTTTAGGCCACTAATAAAAAAATATTTGCTATTAGTTTTTATAAAGCAAAAGGGCAGCATGTTTTGGCAAGACCCAATGTACAATTTTCTCATTATAAGTTAAAAAGCCTCTCTCAAAGTTTGTTTTAGGTCTCACTCACTGTTGGGTCGTCACCCTGTCTTTAGCCCTCTTCAAATCCATAGAAACATTAAAACTACACAACAATCACCAAGCCTTATCCCACTTTTGATGTGTTAGATTATATGGATCAAGTGAGGCCATTGTACTCTGTCAAAAACTGAAAATCCATTCAGATTTAAAAAAATCAATCTTTGTCTACCTCTTCTAATCAGACCATTCTCCATTTGATTAACTTTTCTTACCGAGCCTTGAAAATATAAAAAGAATGAAATTCAGAAACTAATGTCGATCAGGTGGTAGTAACGCATCAGCTACAACAATGCAATCATTCAAACCATAAATTCAGCGCAGAATATGTACTCTTGGATTTTAAAGTTCAAAATTGAGTTGCAAAATAAGTGAAATTCTAGGAGTCTTTGTCTAGACTAGCTGGTTACCAAGGAAGACCAGAAAGGGGAGAAGGAGGAGGAGGTGTAGAAGTTCTCCAACGGGACAATCAAACTGATGCAATAAACTAGAGTAGACAAAGAATTCATGTCCACAGAGGCTAAACCTTTACAACACAATGATAAGGAAGAACATAAGAAACTTCCGATAAGTTTCACTGCTGTATTCTCTTCACAACCATATGATGATCAAATACCAAAAATTCAACAATGCCATAAGTAACATATGACAGATATATTAACACAAACCCATATATGCCCAAAATATATTAAGACTCATTATTCAAAACAAGAGAAAGAAAAATGGAACAACAGAGAATCGAAACAATTTTCTTTTTCTGAAAGAAAATAAAATCAAGTAATTAACATGAAAAACAGAACCTTTATGTTGATTATTAGATACCCACAATCCCAGCAACAATCCGACAACGAACCCATAGATTCAAAGACACACAAACAAAAAATCAAGGTGCAAAATTTAATCACATAACATGATCCAGAACCGCCAAAGAAAATAACAATATAAGTAAAAGCAGGAATAAAAAAATAAATAAAAAAATCCATGCCTGGTGAGTGATATATTGATGGAGATCTCTGAAAGTTGTGAACTTTGGGGTCCCCATTAATGGCAGTGAACCGATACACATGATGGCAGAGGAGTGGAAGGAAGAAAGGGTTACATAAACTCTTACAATACTCATGATCGGTGCAGTGCCTTGTTGTTGTTGCCAATCTTTTCTTTATTATTATCCCTAACACTATGCCATTGCAAAACTCAATTTCGTTTCTTTGACTTAATGCATTTGTATTTGCCTTTGTATCTCAATTTTTCATCTCAGGTGCCCTTCTTTTATTTCCTAGTACTAGTATATCGCCAGATTGATTGAGGTTTTTGAGTGTTAATACAAAATATCTTAATTATTAAATAATTATGTTGGTGAGTTAGATGTTAATATTTTTTGTGTTTAATTTTTATGTAATGGGTTAAAGTTTTTTGTTATACTGATATTCAATTAGAAATAACTTGATGTATGGCATTAACATTTAATTTAGGCAGCCTATGAACCTAAAACTTTATTAAAGGGATTCAAGCCTACTTAAGGTCTTTTTATTTAACTGGCACTGAGACATAACAAAAAAAATGTGTTTGGTGGAAATAACATGGACTCGATTCAGTAGTGGAGGTCTGATTCAAATTTGGTAAAAAGGAGACAACAAATAGAGCAACACTAGAGTACCTACAAATATTCTAACATTTAAGTCAATGTTTGAGAGAAACATAGTAGATTATGAGAGTTAGAGTTTATTTCAAACCTAGGACCTCTTTATATATGCAAGTTTAGGCCGAAAAAATAGTTAGGCAATTATGGTCACACAATCCTTGTGACCTATATAGGGATCATATGTCTCACGTTTATCCCCTTGGGGTGAACTGAATAAGCATGAAATATTTCAATTGAAGTGGACTCCTAAGATATGACTCTAGGACAAAATGTAATATATATATATATATATATATATATATATTATTTTCTCCTTGTAGATATTAAAAAACTATTGATAACATGCAGAGAGAATTTCACTTACTATGGTGATTCTATTTAGGGGTGTTTAGATCCCATCTAATAAAAATATTGCAAACCAATCCAAAAAAATAAAATAAAAATCAATTAAAATTGATTTTATTTTTACCATTTTTGAATAACCAGATCAATTAGATTGAATTTCAAATGATGTTTTCAAAACTAAAGATGCAAATCGAATCAATATATATATTTTAATACATATATATTATTTTGCGTTTCACACATCAACTCTACATTTTATACGTTTCAACTTTCATATTTTTTAAATTTTGTCCTTTCATCGACGAGACATTCATATCAATCAAAAGCACCTGAGTGAATTTTCATGGCTTTAAGAAATACTCTTCCAAATTGTGAGTACTAACTCTTTCAAATTTTATGTATTTTATGCATTTCAACTTTCATATTTCACATTATTTTTGTGTTTTGTTTGTATATTCTATTTTTTGAAAATAACCACTATATATGAATCTAGTAGTATAATTATGTAAGGACTTGTCAGTAAAAATTAAATCATTCAATCCAATACAAACAACATTTTATTGGATTTGATTAGATCGTAATTTCTTCAAGAAAATAATCTAAACTAAATCAAACTAAACCATAAGTTACTTTAATCTTTGGAGTGGATGATTTTTTGGCTCAAAATCGATCCAATCTGATTTACAAGCATCCATAGTTCTATTCAATTTGAGTTAGTTGAGTAGAAAATCAGATCACTTAGATTGTGGATCAAATTTGTCCCGACTCTCTTAGGTTGTGGCTCACGTGAGTTGAACATGTGTTGCATTAGGTTGGGTCACACGTTGGGAGTTTATTTAAAAAAAAATACAACTTATTACACTAGCTCACCAAGTAATTGTAAACTGAACTATTTAATTATATTCTAATGACAATAAAAGATAGTAGTATACTAGCTTATCATTTTTCATAGAGAGAATTGAAATGTGAATTCCTTAAAAAAAAAGAGTTGGATTGTGAATATATTTTAATCACAATAAAGGATAGTAGTATATTAACTCATCATTTTATATAGAGAGAGAGAATTGGAATGTGAATGTGAATTTTCAAATTATTAAAGGACTGAAGTTTATAGAAATATTTTGGGGTACCACCAGATAACTTAAGACCTTAATTATGATAGTTTCCAAATAAATAAAAATTTATCACTCTAATTTTTATTGAGTGCTTCAAAAATTTTATCATCTCAACTTTACTTTTGTATATTTTTTTAATTATATTTACTTTACTTTTTTTAAGTATAGTGAATCGATTTGTATAGCCTGTTAACGTGTGGTGAGTTTAGTCGGGTTGATAATTTTAAATTATAAAACAATACACATATCTCAATTAGAAGAAATATGTATATAATGAGTTTTTTTATGAATATACAATAATGAGTTTAATAAATATTATAAATGACATAATAATTTTTGGAAAAAAAAAGTATATAGGATTTTCGAAAAAAATAAGTTGATATTAAGGAAAAGAGACTAATAAAAAAATCCACCCACTTGAACAATGACTCGTTAGAAATGTTTACAGTATATGAACAAAAATATATAGATTATAAACAGAATTTTTTTTCTCATCATAAGATAATGAATCCTTAACGTTTTGGCCCAACGATATATCAATTATTTGTAATGTTTCACTATTAATATAGATTATTATAGATATAATTATAAAGGTGTTGATAAAAAATATAAATATAAATACTTAATTGTAGTTTTTGCTGACCGTTTTTCTCGTTTTGGTGAAATTTGTCACCAAATTATAAAATTTGCTGCTGTTCCCCAAATTTCATATTTTGCACATTTTGTTACTCAATTTTTATAATTCTGCACATTTTTGCTCAATATATTGTAATTAAGCATTTTGTATTGAAAATTGGATTAATCTGCAAAATTTTAAAAATTGGATGGCAGAATATGTTTTAAAAAAACGTAGCAAAATGTGTAAAAATTTAGTGGCAAATTGGCAAAAATGTAAAAGATGAAGGGCAGTAATTAAGCCAAATATAAATGTAGATAGATAAGTTTTTCGGCTTTCGCATTTTACATTCCTAATTTACTAAGTATACTTCTCTTTCTTTTTTTTTGGTACATAAATTTACCTAATTACTATACTCTTTTATTATTATTATTATTATTTGTTGAACCTTTTTTGTTCTGGTTGCATAATTGGGTTTTAAAGAATAATGAAGAAATAGGGTACAAAAATAGAGTTCAAAGAATGATTGAGGGTGTAAAATAATGTTTAAAGAATGAGATTGCTAATGTACTCCCTTATGTATTTTTGTTTTGTTTTTCTCAAAATTATCATTTTCCGAACTAAATTCTAGAAAGTATTAAAATTTTAACACTTAACTGCTTTCTCGAAGTTTTATAAGACTTTCTGAAAATTACTTTCCAAAAGTGTTATGATACTTTTTGGAAACAAAAATAGAAATTTAATGCATTTGTATCAAGAGATATGAAGCAAGACTTCCTAAATACCATCATCTCAGAGTTTTCCCTCTACACTCTCATAAAGGAGATAGGGTGTTTAGGTTTCAAGTTATGATGAAGGCTGGTAAAGTTGGTCGAGAATAAAGGTTAAGGTAGGGGTCAGTGTATAAGGTGGTCATAGTGAGTGAGTAGTGCATGACAGTTGCAACAATTCCACCACATGCAATAACGTGGAGAATAGAAATCTGATTTCTCTTTTGATTACGCACATGTCAATAAGATAAGGAAAACTAGGGCACAATGGCAGTGTTGGAGATGGAGTAGTACTTGACAGTGGTGTACTGCAGGGAAAGATTCATTGGAGATGGAGATGTAGTGGAGGAAGTGATTGTGCTGGAAGTAGAAGGGACAAATCTAGATCTTGGTGGCAACGTTGATGATGCAAAAGGTGTTGAGGATAGAGCGACATGAATGGCCGTAGAAGGGGGATAGCATCCAAGGGGAATGCTTTACGGAATGACATTTAGGAAGTCCTACTTTGTGTCTCTCTTCTTAACAAATACAAACTCCTATTTTTTCTTTCCATAAGTAAATTCTGGAAAATATTACAACACTTATAAAAAGTGTTCTACCACTTTCAGAAATAGTTTATGGAAGTGTTAAAATTTTAATACTTTCTAGAATTTAGTTTTTGGAAAAGGGTAATTTTGAGGGAAAAAACATAAAGTGGTGCATTTAGCAATTGTGTAATGTTATGTTAGGACTTGGGCCTACAATGTACATGAGCACCTGTCTACATCGAGCACCGGTCTTTGGGTTCCTAATCTCTTTTAGTGGGAATCCGTATGGTTTATTATTAATCCGTAACAAATTATCAATTCGTATGTTTTGAATTTTTTTTAAAATTATAATTTATTTTAAAAAAATTTATACATTTAATTTATTTAAAAATTTTAATAATTAAATAAATTTAATATTTAACTGAATGTTATATTTAAATATTTATTATAATAATTAATAGTTAAACAAATTTGGTATTTAATTGAATGATGTATTTGGATGTTTATTATAGTGATTAAAAATTAAAAAATATGATATTTAATTGAATGATGTATTTAGATATTTATTACAACAATTGATAATTAAACAAATTTAGTATTTAATTGAATGATGTATTTAGATGTTTATTATAGTGATTGAAAATTAAACAAATTTGGTATTTAATTAAATAATGTATGTAGATGTTTATATATGTAAAAAAATAGATCAAAATTAACTGTAATAAGGTCAAAAAATACATTAATAGATTTATGTTAATAATGCATTTTTCTTACATATGTAAATTTTTATTAAACATATGATTTTTATTTAAGATTTATTTATGTAAATAAATTAATTATAATATAAAATTAATTGTCACAAAATTTATTATGTAAATTTACATGTACATTAGAAATTTTAGTATTATATATAGCAACATTAATTATTTTATAACATAATTAATCTATTAGCTCGATTAGTTAGAGTGTCATGCTAATAACGCGAAAATCACAAGTTTAATTCCTGTTTGAACCATTAATTTGCAAAACATATTTTTGAAAAAATATTTAAAAAAAAAGCCTATCGGCCACATATTGCCAATCCCTATCAAAAGGGCAAAACTGGAATTTCACATGTCATGCTGGGTCGGTGTGCCCAAAGCAACTTCCTCTTTTAGTTTGTGAAGCCTATTCTAGGTTCAACACTTGACCCAAACTAAGTCTTCTCCTCACATATAATGTTTTTAAACTTGATCAAAACTTTACCACAATGTTTCTAAAGTGACCACTCTTACTCTTACATCCAAATTTTTTTATTACAAAAATACATTTAAGGAAAACACATTTTTGTTGGGTACAATAGACTAATTTTTTTTTTGTTGTTTTATAATTATAAGTAGGAGTGTGAAATTTTTTAACACAACAAATAAAGTTTGTTATATTGTATATAAAAAATTTAATACAATTAATGGGAAAATGTTTCCGTTATGTTGAATTTTTTTACAAAACTAGAGGGAAAAACCGTGCATTTGTACGATTTAAAAAATTAAGAGAGAGAAAGAGAGAATAAAAGAGAAAATGAAATTAAAAAATAATAAAAAATTTTGACTTTTGAGATAGAGAGATGGTGCAGTAAACAAAAAAGATAAAGAAAGAAAAATGAGTGAATGACATAATACACAACACATGGCAAACAAAGTTGATAACAACACTTGGATAGTAAATTGGAGGCTGGACAGATTTAATATTACTATTGATAATATAATTATATAATGAAAACAAGTTTATGATATGTTAAATTTTGGATAAATAATTATTCTTGTCCTTAAATGTGTAATTCGTTGATAAATACATTTCTAAAAGATGAAAATATGAAATTTAGTCTCTGAAAGTATAAAAAATGCGATAAATATATTTGATCATTAACTTTTGTCCGTCATTGTTAATAAAATAGTCTAAGTGCACACAGGGATGAATTTGTCACTGAAATGATTGTCAATGTGACCATCTCTAATTGCCAACATATGGACATATTTGTCATATAATATTTTCTTGATTTTTCGTTTTTCCACTCTGTTGACAAATGTGTCCCTAAAAGATGAAAAATACAAAATTTAGTCCTCAAAAGTGTAAAAAGTGTGACAAATATATCCGGACGTTAACTTTCATTCGTCACTGTTAATAAAATAGTCAAGATTCGAAGAAGTGAAATATGATATATATTTATCTTTTATTTATAGTAGATTGTGACTAATTATTATAATTTAGAAAAATTTGTAATGATTGGTACACTCTTACAATGTTTATTTTGGTAAACTAGTACAATGTTTATTTTGGATAATTTCTATTATGACAAACAAATTATGGTTGATAATCAATATTATCGTTATTATTATGTTTGTTTTAAATTATGTTTGTCAATATATTTATTTAAGTGATTATTGTAATGTTATGTTTGTAATGATAAAAAATGACAAAAATTTACCCTAAAATTATATTTTACCCTTAAATGAAACGAAATTTCGGATCTAACAAATTAGTTCAATAGAAACATACTAATATTTAGGTTCAATAGAAAATTACTAACTGATAACTACTAAATATAAATTATTTTTTTATAATGAAAATATCTTTAAAATATTTATTTAACAGTTATTTTTGTCTTAAATGTTAGGAATTGATATTTTTATTATTTATGGCTTGCAGATATAAAAAGGAAGGATAAAATCCAAAAAGGTGCAGAAAATATAAAAAATATGAATAAGGAAAATTTTCGACATTAAGTCCAAGTCCACTCCAACAACTATAAAAGGGAGTCAAGCCAAGGAGAAAAGACATACCAAGTTTCAGAGCATTCTAGTACATACCTAAAGTCTGAGAACTCTCCCTTAGGAAAAATTTTCTTCTCTTTCATCAACTTTTGTTCCCTTTTTCCATCCTTTCTCCCCCATCAGCTCCTATACCCCTTTTCTAGTGTAAGACCCCTTATAGCTGTGAGAGGCTAAATCCTTAGTTAGGGTCTGGCAAGCCTAAAAAATCAAAAGATGTATTGTATACTTCATATCTATCAATGTAAACAGGTATTTTATTTCCTATTATTATTTCTTATTTTTAATTTCATGTATCATTCATCATTGCATCATCTTTGTGGATTAAGTGATCGACATAGGATAATCCTTAATAGAAATACAAGAAAGGTTTTACATGCATCAGTTTTAGGGATTAGTCACTTGACAAAGAGTAACTTCTAATAGAACTAAAAGGAAATGGTATCTTAATAAAATCATAGCTAGACATAGAGTGATTGCATGATGCCCATGCATTAAACCAAACATCTAGAATTAGAACTTCATGTATTTTCTCTATTGAATCTTTGCAAAGACATTTGGGAGATAAATATGTAAGATAGGTTTGTCATCGTGAGACATCAGGGGTAAGTATTCTAATAGATATAGGTAGGAAAAATTCACCTAATTGATGAGAAAAATCTAAAATAATACATCTTAGGCAAATAAGACATGCTAGGTTCTAACATTCCCATCTCATTGAATTTCCTATTGTTTCTTTTGTTTTCTATTAATATCTATTATTTAGTTACTGTTCTTTTGACTCATCTTTTACCTCATCTTATATTTTCCTCTTATAAATTAGAAATTATCCAACACAAGTACAAAAAAAATTCCCTGTGGAAATCGACACTTGAACTTTCGAGTCTTTACTATTTGGACATTTGGTACACTTGTCAATGAGTTAACACTAACATTTTAATCCAATAATGATAACTTATTGACATTTTGGTCCAATCAAATGTATTGTCATTTAGGTCCAAAACAAATTATTGACATTTTCCTCCAATAAAAAATATTAACATTTTTTGTTCAACAAAAAATTACTGATATTTCCGTCTAAAAATGGTATTTTACTGACATTTTCATCATCTAATCAGCATGATCACATTGACAATCATTTCAGTGACAAATTCGTTTCTCTATAACACGTAGGCTATTTTATTAGCGATGACGAACAGGAGTTAAGGGTCAAATATATTTGTCGCATTTTTTACACTTTCGGGGAGTAAATTTTATATTTTCATCTTTTAGGAATGCATTTGTCAGCGAATTACACATTCTGAGACAAAAGTGACTATTTACCCTTAAAATTTTCACAAAAGTTAATTAGCACAAAGAAAACATTTTTGTTGTTGTGTTTTTTGTTTACAAAATGAAAACTAGTTTTCTCCAAATTAACGAGAATCAAGAACAAAAAATCAAAATGAAAAAATTACGCAATTTGGGTGGGAGAAGAAGGGAAGTAACAAAGAAAGGGGGATATCTCATAGGAGGGAGAGAAGAGAAAACTTGTTAACTAAAGAGGGTGAAGAGAATGGGCTGGAAAAAGTACCATTAGGGGGGTGAGAGGAAAAATAAAAAGTAAATGGGAAGGGAGGGTGTAGAATATGAATTTTAGTTAAAACAAAAAAAACTTGGAGTGTGACAATAATAAGCCACGGCGAAGATTTTTATCTAGATTTTACTTTTTGCACCCTTGTTTACTTCCCACACCTCCAAAAAGACTCCAATGAACAAAAATACCCCAATTGCTTGGCATCCCTATTGTGAAATGGACATTTCAAAAGAGTATTGTATTCTATAATAGCTACTTTGGAACATGATTTTCATATTCCATAATAAGTATTCCAGAATATGTTTTTGATTACTTATCCCTATTCCAAAATACCTATTTTGAATATAAAAATTATGTTCTGGAATAGCTATTCCAAAAAAAGATACTCATCGAGAATGCTCATTCTGTAACAGGGGTGCCTAACAGCATTCAAACCTCCCACCCACTCCACCTCCCTACCCCATGTTTTCATTAACTTCACACACATTCACAAAGACAAGGGGAACATGAGATCATGTAGTGGCATAGGGGATTGTGCGATTTCATTTTTGTCGAGGTGTTTAAAGTGGTCCAAGCACTCAATGACAGGGTTGGTGTTGATCTAGCCTGGGACGCACGCGACGATGCCTGCAAACGACTATGTTTTGGGTTTGAGATTGGTAGAATGGAGAATAAGAAGGAAGCATCATCATGTTGCAACCTAGAAAGCATACGAAAAAGGTGAATTGATTTAGGTAATGAGAGGAGGAAATGCATTGCCACATTCCCATTTTCATGCGTCTCTCCAATCTCACCATCTCCAAAGGGAAGGGAAACTCTCGAGAGATTATGCACTGCATTACAACCATCTTGTTCCTCCACCTCATTGAAAGTTTACGTCTACGGCTCTATCCCCACCATCATCTGACTCCACTGCCTCATGTGCTCACTCAACGTCATCGACAATTTCATCTTTGTTAGGTGGCAAGGGTGTTGTTGAGGGTATTTTTGTCCATTACGAGTGTAGGAAGCAAAAAGTGGGATGCAAGAAGCAAAAGCCAAGACTAAAAAAAAAACCTGCCAAAAGCAAAGTTGATAAAAATATGTAAACAAAATAATTTATAAAAAATGTTTATAAGGGAAAATAAAATGGAAGAAACAATAGTTTAAAAAGCGGTTTTGCTTTCAATACATTATTCGTGTAAAAAAACAATATATTGTTATTGTTATAATAATAAATCAAGAAATTATATAATTATTATAAAAGTTAATAAATTTATTATATATAATAATAAATGATTTGATGATAATATTATATATATATATATATATGTATATATATGTATATATATTCTAGAAAAAAGTTATAACATCCAAAAATAAAAAGTTCGAAGCTAAAAGGATGAACACTTACCCGACAAAACATGACAATAGTTTATGTAAAAAATGACAATAGTTAGAAAATAATTTATTTTTTATACATACTTTAAGTAAAATAATATTTTACATTGTTATTAATCAATAAAAATACAATTATATTAGACATATTTTTACTACTCAAAATTGTAAAACATGCTTTATATTTGGATTTAGTTAGAAACTGGTCAAGTCTACTCGTGATTGATTTATCTCTTAAACTAAAGTTCAAGGCAAGGCCGACTCATTTATAATCTATCTATGATCTATAATACACAAATTTAAAAATCACCAAAGTTTTGCCAAGTGCTGGTTATATTTTGTTTTATACACTATATAACTAGTTCAGGGTCTCGTGTGTTATGCAGGTATTAAAATAACTTTTTTATAATTTATATGAATAATTTTTTATATTATTTTAATTTTTTAATATATTATTAGTTATTTTCTCAAAATATTTATATATATATATATGTATATATGTCTATATATATACATATATATATATATATATATATATATATATATATATATATATATATATATATATATATATATATATATACTTCAAAAAATTATTATTGTTAGAAATGTTGTTTTAGGTAAAATCTTTACTTTGCTGATACTTTGCTTGTTCCATCTTGACTTTCTTTTAAAAAAATTGAATAAATTTTTTTTGTAATTGTATTATTGATAGGATATATCTAATGATTTTATCAATAATTATTTTTTTCTAAGAATGACATTAATTGTCAAGGTGATAAAACATTCATTCAAGTTAACATTATAAATATTTTATGCAATGTTATGCAAATATAAAGAAAAAAGACAAAAGAAAATGAGAAAAAAAATCAGATACCGAAGAAAGAGAGCATATAAAAAGAAATGAAGAACCTAAATTTGAAAAAAGTTATAATACACACATTAAAAATTGATACAAATGTTTCATACTTCCTCGGATCATCGCAAAATTTATCTTATTTAAATTTAAATATTTTAAAAATTAGTTTCCTTTTTAATTATGTTTCCAGAAATAAATATTGTGATAAATTATTTTCATTTAAATTTAAAATATGTCCAGAAATATTTTTTCAATTTTCTGTTAATTGTTAACAAAAATAATTGTCATATCAAATATTGATTTAAATTATTTATGTAATTAAATAAAGATTATATGTATGATTATTATGTATTAAATTTATTTTGATTAGTCTCATTTTAATTTGAATTGTTTCGTAAAATATATATCATTAAAAATAAAATAATTTTATTTCCGTGTAGTATAAATTTTAATAAAATAATTTAATTTTGTATATTATTTTTTTACTATATATATTTTTATAAATTAAAATAAAATAATTTTATTTAATATTTTTTTATCGAATAAATATGAAATTACCACATAGTATCACCCTGTGATATCACCCCATAGAATATAAACAAATATTTAATTTTATGGAGCGGTGTCACATAGTGTCTGATATTACGTTATTATAATTCTCAACTTAATTATTTTTATTTTATTGTATGAATTATATTATTATATAACATCTATATATAATAAGTTATTTTATTTTATGCATTGTATGAGTAGTTTTAACTTTTAATTAAGTTCTATGTATGTACATATTATTTATTAGTCAAAGTATTGTTAACAAATTTAAAATGTAATGAAAATATTTTTTTAATATTATTGTAAAATAATTTAATTATTTAATCATTTTATATTTCAAAATTATAATAACATTTAAATTTAATTTTAATATTAAATATAATATAATATATTAATCATTTTAACATAAAGAGAGAAATCCTCAATGGAAAAATGATTAAAAATATTGGGAAAAAATGTCACTCTTTTAAGCATATATTTATTACCACTAATATACTTTTCTATGATCGATTAACTAATATTATACAATTATGTTAACCAGAAAAATACTTACACTATATATAGAAATTAATAGTTAGTACATTTTTCTTGTTACAAAATTGTAGAAGATAATACAAATTAAATACCTATAACAACACATCCTGTAAAAGTTCTAATGAAATATTAATTATTTATTAAAGATTAAAAATAGTTTATTTATTTTAACTAATATTTGATTTCAATTGTTTGTATCTTATTTAATTATTTTTTATATTTTACATTATTAAAAATATTGTTCATAAAATTTAAATACTATTAAAGTAATAAAATATTTTTTTTTTACAATATAAATGTTAAAGAACGAATTTATTTTATCATTTTATATTTCAAAATTAAAAAAAAACATTTAAATTTAAAGTTTTTAAACATTTTTTTGTCATACAGTTTTATAAATATCTTAAATAAAATAAGGAATATCTATAAATCTATAACTACATATATGTTTTGTGCATAACACGAGTTAAACACTACTTTATAAAATATATCTCTTTAAGGTTTGAAATAACATTTTTAAAATTTCAATCTACCTAAAAGTTTATTTTGCAGTAAAGCTTTTTTAAATAGGCTAATAGATCTAAAATTTCATGTATATAAGCCGATGAGTCTATACTTTCAAATAGATTAATAAATACATTTTAAAATATTATAATAAAAATATATTATTATTATTATTATTATTATTATTATTATTTATTTCCACTTAGCTTATAAGGTATAAAAATAATCTTTTGATCAATGGCCTTAGTTAGTCCTATATATTCTTTTTTATTGAATAGTTTAAAAGAGTCATGATTTAACTTATTTTGCAAGGGTTTTCCTTTGGTGCATGCAAGTTATGTTAATAGGTAGGACGACTGACCCAAATTTGACATGATGCAAGTCAAGTCATGGGTTTGATCACGGATTATCTAATTTATTTCCATTTTTAATCAACATTAATTGGTCCCATTTTGATTGCTCTTTTAAGTTTCTATTCTTATGCCGACCA
Source organism: Glycine max (assembly GCF_000004515.6). Lineage (NCBI taxonomy): Eukaryota > Viridiplantae > Streptophyta > Magnoliopsida > Fabales > Fabaceae > Glycine > Glycine max. Next base: position 13,155,578 of record NC_038253.2, on the reverse strand, counting down.
GTGTTTATGAGAGTAAAACTTTTCTAATTTTAGGATCAAATCATTTACTGCATGCTTGGTTTACAATAGTTTTAGAAAAAAATCACTTATATTTCAATAGTTTTCTCATTAACATGGTAAAAATAAGCATTTTTCTTAAAACAAGGTTGAATAAAAAATCTCTTCTGAATGAATCAAGTAATCAACTATGGTTTTTGCCTTTTCAGTTTTAGTAATTTAAGCCAAGCCGATCCAAAACAAATATCAAAAT